>NC_091958.1:53293787-53358787 GCF_031021105.1 Erythrolamprus reginae
CAATGTTGTTCCCTAGTTGGGTCACGAAGAAACGTTTTCAAGAAAACAAACAAGTTCAGGCACCACCAGGATCCTCACCGAGCCAGGATGGCACAGTGGTTAGAGTGCAACACTACAGGCTACTTCAGTTAACTGCTAACTGTAGTTCAGCAGTTCAAATATCATCATCGGTTCAAGGTCGACTCAGCCTCCCATCCTTCCGAGATGGGTAAAATGAGGACCCAGATTGTTGGGGGCAAGAGGCCGATTCTGTAAACTGCTTAGAAAGGGCTGTAAAAGCAGTATAAAGCAATATATAAGTCTAAATGCAACTGCTCTTCCTTCCTTCCTCCCTCCCTCCCTTCCTTCCTTCTCTCCTTCCTTCCTTCTCTCTTTCCTTCTCTCCTTCCTTCCTTCCTCCTTCCTTCTCTCCTTCCTTCCTTCCCTCCTTCCTTCTCTCCTTCCTTCCTCCTTCCTTCTCTCCTTCTTTCTTCCTTCCTCCTTCCTTCTCTCCTTCCTTCCTCCTTCCTTCTCTCCTTCCTTCCTTCCTTCCTTGGTGGATAAAATGAGGACCCAGATTGCTGGAGGCAAGAGGCTGATTCTGTAAACTGCTTAGAAAGGGCTGTAAAAGCACTATAAAGCAATATATAAGTCTAAATGCAACTGCTCTTCCTTCCTCCCTCCCTCCCTTCCTTCCTTCTCTCCTTCCTTCCTTCTCTATTTCCTTCTCTCCTTCCTTCCTTCCTCTCCTTCCTTCCTCCTTCCTTCTCTCCTTCCTTCCTTCCCTCCTTCCTTCCTTCTCTCCTTCCTTCCTCCTTCCTTCTCTCCTTCCTTCTCTCCTTCCTTCCTCCTTCCTTCTCTCCTTCCTTCCTCCTTCCTTCTCTCCTTCCTTCTCTCCTTCCTTCCTTCCTTCCTTCCTTGGTGGATAAAATGAGGACCCAGATTGCTGGAGGCAAGAGGCTGATTCTGTAAACCGCTTAGAGAGGGCTGTAAAAGCATTATGAAGCGGTATACAAGTCTAAAGGCCATTGCTTAATGCTATTGCTATTTCAACACTGCGTTACAAGCATTCTCCTTTATTGATGCCTTTTATTCATCATCAAATTCCTGGCTGATCCTAAACAGCTGATATCCGTCTCTTGCACATCAATTATCCTCTGGGTTACAAAGAGAACGAAATCCACCACATTGGGAAACATCAACCCATTGTTTTGCCGATAAAACAAGGTGGTTCCAATAGCCAAAAAGATATTCTCGGGGCCATTCGAAACTCAAACTCACTATTTTTCTTTTAATTTCCCTCTCTCCCTATAATCTTTACAACCATCCCAGAGATAGCCTAGGTCAGCAGAGAACAAAGTAAGATTATCCCCAAACCGACCCTTGGTAGGAATTATAAACGTCTCCTTCAGATAAACACGGCTCTGATCTTACGTCATTTCCGAGCCGAGTTGTTTACTTGAAGACGTCTTGTGACCCAGTGAGGTAACATGATGAGGATGGGTGATGTTATCTCGTGGGGTAATGAAACATATTCCAGCAAACAAGCCAGCTCCGAGAACAGCCCTGAGCTATAGATAGTCTCTTCTATTGGGTTTTTTTTTTTTCCAATGTGGGAGCTGCCCGGCCATCCTAATAACTCCCCATTCTCTCGAGCCATCCTAAAGGGGTTTCCAGTTCAACCTTTCTCTTTGAGCTCCATTTCCAGAGAACCTCTGGAACCGCCTGCTACCGCACGAATCCCAGCGACCGTGGAACTTCAACTCCCAGAATTCCCCAGCCAGCTGTGCTCAAGGTCACGTGACAGCCATTTGCAACTTTCTCAGGAGCTTCCCGGGTTCAGCTTCCGGAAGAAGCCGGAATTGCTTAACAGTTGTGTGGTGTGCTTAGCAGTGACCTTGATTCGTTTAACAACGGTGGCTCAAAAGGTCATAACAGATGTGGCCTGTCACTTAACCTGGGCGAGAAAGTTTCCCAGCGAGTCTAGCAATTGCTATTCAATGACAGTTTCTCAGCCACTCTAGCAATCCCTCACTCCCTCCTCCACACAGAAGGAAGGAAGGAAGGAAGGGAGATGAAGGAAGGGAATAGTAGGAAGCAAAGAAAGGGGAGGAAGGAAGGAAGGAAAGAAAGAAGGGACGGGAAGGAAGGGAATAGTAGGAAGCAAAGAAAGGGGAGGAAGGAAGGAAGAAAAGAAAGAAGGGACGGGAAGGAAGGGAATAGTAGGAAGCAAAGAAAGGGGAGGAAGGAAGGAAGGAAAGAAAGAAAGAAGGGACGGGAAGGAAGGGAATAGGAGGAAGCAAAGAAAGGGGAGGAAGGAAGGAAGAAAAGGAGGGAGGGAGGGGAAGGAAGGGAATAGGAGGAAGCAAAGAGGAGGAAGGAAGGAAGGAAGGAAAGAAGGAAGGAAGGAAGGAAGGAAAGAAAGAAGGGAGGGGAAGGAAGGGAATAGGAGGAAGCAAAGAGGAGGAAGGAAGGAAGGAAGGAAAGAAGGAAGGAAGGAAGGAAAGAAAGAAGGGAGGGGAAGGAAGGGAATAGGAGCAAGCAAAGAAAGGGGAGGAAGGAAGGAAGGAAAAAAGAAGGGAGGGAGGGAGGGGAAGGAAGGGAATAGGAGGAAGCAAAGAAAGAGGAGAAAGGAAGGAAGGACTGTAATATATGAGAATGGTATGATTGTGCAGTAATGATCGTTTTTTAATACTTATGGGTTTTAAATGGTTTTTAACTTTATATTTGATTTGTACTTTGTATATTGTATTGCTGTTGTTGTGAGCCGCCCCGAGTCTTCGGAGAGGGGTGGCATACAAATCTAATAAAACTTAAACTTAAACCTAAGGAAGAAAGGAAGGAAGGAAAGAAAGAAAGAAGGGAGTGGAAGGAAGGAAGGGAATAGGAGGAAGCAAAGAAAGAGGAGAAAGGAAGGAAGGAAGAAAAGAAAGAAGGGAGGGGAAGGAAGGGAATAGGAGGAAGCAAAGAAAGGGGAGGAAGAAGAGGAAGGAAGGAAGAAGGAGGGAGGGAGGGAGGGAGGTGAAAGAAACAACCCAGGGACGGTGACCTCAACCTCCAGCCCCGATGGCACTCAACCAACAGTAACAAGGCCCCTTAAGCCCACCCCCCAGGCTCTCTGCCCCATGGCACAGCGCCTCCAGGGGAACAATAGGGTGGCGCTTCCCCTCCGAATAAGAAGCCAGCCCCTCCACTTATAGCAGAAGCCCACCTCTGGGTTGCATTCCCAGAAAAGGAGCCCAGACCTCCCAATGGGAAGAAGCCGGAGGAGGCAAGCCATTTCCCCCTCCCTCTTTTCCTCCCTCTCTGCCCCCCCCCCCCTCTTAAATCCCCCCTTTATCTCCTGCCGGGCTGAATTGTATTTGGAAATCTGCTACTTGATCCGCTGGAGCGCGCGAGGGAGGGTATTTATAGCTTGGCTGAAGCCGGCTTACTCCACAGGCGTCCGGGCGAGCCCTCTCCGCCGCCTTTAGGGGCTGGGGGGTTCTCTCTCCCTCCCCCTGTCCCCGCACCCAGACCCCTCCCCACGACCCCCCCCTTGGTCTTTCTCGCCTTCTTCTCTCTCTCTCCTTTCCAGCCACCCCCTTCTCCTGTCCCCCCTAGCTATGGTGCCCCGCAAATCCTCCCCGGTACCCCAACTCCGTCGCCCCTTCCTCTTCCTCGCCCCCTTTGCTCTCCTGCAGGCTCGGAGTTGCGGAGCTTTCCTCTGACACGTCCCCCCCCCCTCGCCCTTGCCCCGTTTCCCCCTTCTCAGTCGCTTTTCCTCCTCCTCGCTCTTACTTCTCCTTTTCCTCCTCTTCCTCCTTCTCCTCCTTCTTTCTTCCTTTTTCTCCGTCCTTCCTCTTCTTCCTCTTCCTTCTCCCACCACTTCTTCCTCCACCTCTTCCTCCTCTTCCTCCCGCTCTTCCTTCCTCTTTTTTCTCCTCTTTCTTCCTGTTCTTCCTCCTTTTCCTCTGCTTCCTCCCCTTCTCCCTCTTCTTCTTCTTCCTCCTCCTTTTCCTCTTCTTCCTCCTCCTTCTCCCTCCTCTTCTTCCTCCTCCTTTTCCTCCTCCTTCTCCCTCCTCTTCTTCCTCCTCCTTTTCCTCCTCTTCCTCCTCCTTCTCCCTCCTCTTCTTCCTCCTCCTTTTCCTCCTCTTCCTACCCCTTCTCCCTCTTCTTCCTCCTCTTCCTCTTCCTCAATATTCCTCCTTTCCCTCCTTTTCCCTCCTTTTCCTCCTCCTTTTCCCCCTCTTCCTCATCCCTACTGTTCTTCCTCCTCCTTTTCCTCCTCTTCCTCCTTCTCCCTCCTCCTTCTTTCCATGCAACAGGAGCTAGGGAGCGGGGGAGGTTCACCCGAGGGACTTCCTTTCCTAGGGTAGTTTGGGGGGGAGAGAATGCCCCTCCCCGTCCACTGGGCCAATTAACACCCCCCTCCCTCTCCCTCCCTCCCACCCGCCGCGCGCCGCGCCTTCTCTTCCCCAGCCGGACCCCGCCGAGTCCCTCCGTCCCTTCATCCCGGCGGCGATGGGCGATGGGCGGCCCCGGGGAGTCCCCTCTGGGTGCGGAGGGGCGCTGTCCTCCCCCCGGAGGCCGGGGGTCTCGGTGAGGGATTGGGCCCCCTCCCTCCGCCAGCCCCGCACCGGCCGCCGGATGGGAATCGCACCATGTTGCTCTCCCGGCTGCTGGATTTTCAGAAGACGCGCTACGCCAGGTGAGAGAGAAAGTTCTCGGGGGGGGGGGTACAGGAGGAGGAGGGGCAGATAGGAGACCCCTCCCCACTTTCCCCCTTGAAGTTGCCTTGTTTGCAAGTTCGCTGGCGCCGGGTTTCTTGGCTTAAACGAGGGCATTTTTAAATTTTTATTGTATTTTCTTTCATTTCATTCTATTCTATTTTATTCTATTTCATTTCGTTTCATTTTATTTCATTTTATTACTTCATTCCTTTCCACTTTATTCCATTCCATTCTATTCCATTCCATTTCGTTTCATTCTATTCTATTCTATATTCTTTTATTCTATTCTATTCCATTCTATTCTATTCCATTCCATATTTTCTATTCTATTCTATTCTATTTCATTTCTTTTCATTCTATTCTATTCTATTCTATATTCTTTTATTCTATTCTATTCTATTCCATTCTATTCTATTCCATTCCATATTTTCTATTCTATTCTATTTCATTTCTTTTCATTCTATTCTATTTCATTTCTTTTCCTTCTATTCTATTCCATTCCATTCCATTCTATATTATATTATTCCATTCCATTCCATTCTATTCTATTCTATTATTTCTTTCCATTCCATTCCATTCCATTCCATTCATTCCATTCTATATTATTTTATTTTATTCCATTCCATTCTATTCTATTTCATTTCTTTTCATTCCATTCCATTCTATTCTATTGACAGCAAAGGGGGGCTTCGTTTGAGAGGCACAATCCTGGTTTCTCTTCCAACACACACACACACACACCATATCAAGGAAATGGGCCCATCAGAATAAATCCTGAATGGGATCGCAGGATTTTCAGGGACCTCAACGGAAGACGGAAAGCAAGGCTCTGGGATGAAGGTTGGGGTGGAGGTGAGGGGGAAGCAGCCTGCTTGTGTAAGGGCTGTGAAGTGATGCTCTTTTGTAAAGAAGGAAACTTAATTGTGGAAGGGATTCGGTTGCTAGGGAATTCGTACCGTTTTCTTGGCAACCACCAGGAACAGGTTTGCTAACAAGGTCCTTCCTTCCGAGATTTTGTTTCTTTTCTTCTCCTTTTACTTCCCAGTCCAAGTCCAAACTAGAACCCCCATGATCCCTTAGTGGTCTCCCATCCCATCCCATAATCACATGTGATCCTATCCTATCCCATCCCATATTCTGTTCTATTCTGTTCAGTTCCGCTCCTTTCCATTGGCATCAGACCAGAATATCTCCGAGACCGCCTTCTGCTGCACAAATTCCAGTGACCGGTCAGGTCCCACAGAGTTGGTCTTCCCCAGGTCCTGTTGACTAAACGATGTCATCTGGCGGGACCCAGGGGAAGAGCCTTCTCTGTGGCAGCTGGAATCAACTCCCCCCCCCGGAGATTAGGACTGCCCCCACCCTCCTTGCCTTTCGAAAGCTCCTGAAAACCCAGCTATGTCGCCAGGCACGGGGAAACTGATATGCCCCTTAGCTACAATGGTTTTTATGTATGGTTTCTTAGGTTGTGTGTTTGTTTTTTATAATAAGGATTTTAAATTGTTCTTTTAACATTAGATTTGTACATTGTGTATTGTTGTGAGTCGCTCCGAGTCCTCAGCGAGGGGCGGCATACAAATCTAATAAATAATAATAATAATAATAATAATAATAATAATAATAATTATTATTATTATTATTATTATTATTATTATTTGGCCACTTTAGGACGTGTGGACTTCAACTCCCAGAATTGTCCAGCCAGATATACTGGAGTTGAATTCTGAGAGTTGAAGTCCACAAGTCTTAAAGTTGCTTAAAGAATTCTGGGAGCTGAAGCCCACAAGACTTAAAACCAGAGATGCCCTGGTTATTTGAGACAGAGCAGAGTGGACCATATTTCAGAGGATCTGTTCAGCAGGGATCAAACTTTGAGATGATAGAGCCAGGACAATGTAGACCTATCATCAACCCATCAACCAAGGGTAGGCAAAGTTGGCTCTTCTATGGAGCAGGAAAGGGATCTTGGAGGTCTTCTAGTCCAACCCCATGCCAGACAAATGACTGTCCAGTCTTTAATGTATATACAAGGCTGTAAATCTGCTCAAAAGAAATGTTATGATAATGTGAAGAATCAATAAAAACACCTTAAAAAAACGGCAGGCAAAACATCTTCAACGTCTTCCTCCTTCACCACCATCCAATGAACAGGTTCTACAGACTTGATGAGCAAACCTTCTCCTGTTCTTCTCCAGCATCCAAGGGACATTTTCTGCAGGGTGGGTGAGCAAACCTATCTCCCTCCCAGCCCCCCCAAAACTCCCTGAATCTGCATTTAAAAATATCCAAGAACCCAAAGCTCCATATGGGCATCAGGAAGCCAGGACTCACGTCTTCTGACAGCAAGACATCTGGTTGTTCCAAAACAAGGCACAGCAAATGGCGCCGTGTGGGCGTTCTTGGCAAAGTCCTACCAACTGGTAGAACCGGGATTGTTCCAGGATCAATTTTTGTTGGAAGTCGTCCTCCTACACCGATCGAAAATCCATACCTCATTGAGATCTTCAGGAAGGGTCAATGTGGCAATAGCACTTAGACCTATACAGTGGTACCTCTACTTATGAACTTAATTTGTTCCTTGACCAGGTTCTTAAGTAGAAAAGTTTGTAAGAGGAAGCAATTTTTCCCCTAGGAATCAATGTAAAAGCAATAATGTGTGCGATTGGGGAAACCACAGGGAAGGTGGAGGCCCTGTTTTCTCCCAGGAGATTCCTAGAGAGGCCCCATGGAGGCTTCTCCCTGCCTTTTCCAGCCCTGTTTCCTCCCAGGAGATTTCTAGAGAAGCCCCACGGAGGCTTCTCTCTGCCTTTTCCAGCCATGTTTCCTCCCAGGAGATCCCTAGAGAGGCCCCACAGAGGATTCTCCCTGCCTTTTCTGGCCCTGTTTCATCCCAGGAGATTCCTAGAGAGGCCCCATGGAGGCTTCTCCCTGCCTTTTCCAGCCCTGTTTCCTCGCAGGAGATTCCTAGAGAGGCCCCACAGAGGCTTCTCCCCACCTCTTCCGGCCCTGTTTCCTCCCAGGAGATTCCTAGAGAGGCCCCATGGAGGCTTCTCCCTACCTTTTCCAGCCCTATTTCCTCCCAGGAGATTCCTAGAGAGGCCCCATGGAGGCGTCTCCCTGCCTTTTCCGGTTACAGTTTTGGAGGCTCAGGTTTGTAAGTGGAAAATAGTTCTTGAGAAGAGGCAAACAAATCTTGAACATGTGGTTCTTATCCAGAAAAGTTATAAGTAGAGGCATTTTTAGGTAGAGGTACCACTGTATCTTTGTATGCTAACAAAATGTGCTTGACAAAATAATAAATAAATAAATAAATAAATAATTAAATAAATAATAAATAAATAAATAAATAAATAAATAAATAAATAATAAAAATAAGTAAGTAAGTAAGGGTAAGTAAGTTCCAAGTCATGGCTTAGGGCTTGGCGTGAACTTCTCCAAAGCCTAAGCAGATGCCTACACAAAACCTCTTTCTCAATCCCTGGGATCCTGCCGACGTAAGCCCGTTTCCCAAGCCGAACTTGGGTGCTTTGCCAAGGGGACCGTATGTTCCCGGATGAATTTCAATGTTCGGAAGAGAAAAACTAGCTAGGCTGACTGGTTGACATTCAGGAGAAGGCCTTTCTGTCTTTCTGACTCACAGAGACACAATGGATGAGAAAGCGGGAGAGAAAGCGAGCGGCGGGTTTGGGGCTCCCTTTACAGTCCCTAAGACAAACTGGCCTTTGTTTTGTTATTGGGGGGGGGGTTTGTCCAGAAAACAGACTGTCATCTTGCCACATCTCTCTGTGGCTTTGAGACACGGCCCCACAAAAAAGACCATCGCTCAATGGGGTTGTGAGAAACCCAGAAACGAGACGCGCGAATCCCGGGAAGACGGGGACCGATGTGACATAATTGTGATGCTTGGTGGGGTGGGAAGTTATCTTTGCAATTGAATAGAATAGAATTTTATTGGCCAAGTGCGATTGGACACACAAGGAATTTGTCTTGGTGCAGATGCTCTCAGTGTACATAAAATAAAATATACATTTGTCAAGACTCATGTGGTACAACACTTAAGGATTATCATAGGGGTCAAATAAGCAATGAAGAAACAATCAATATTAATAAATCAATATTAATAAAAATCTGAGGATACAAGCAACAAGTTACAGTCATACAGTCCTAAGTGGGAGGAAAAGGGTGATAGAAATGTTGAGAAAAACTAGTAGAATAGAAGTGCAGACTTAGTAAATAGTTTGACAGTGTTGAGGGAATTATTTGTTTAGCAGAGTGATGCCGTTCGGGAAAAAACTGTTCTTGTGTCTAGTTGTCTTGTGCAGTACTCTGTAGCGATGTTTTGAGGGTAGGAGTTGAAACAATTTGTGTCCAGGATGTGAGGGGTCAGTAAATATTTTATCCGCCCTCTTTTTGACTCGTGCAGTATACAGGTCCTCAATGGAAGGCAGGTTGGCAGCTATTGCTTTTTCTGCAGTTCTGATTCTCCTCTGAAATCTGTGTCGGTCCTGTTGGGTTGCAGCACCAAACCAGACAGTGGTTTGTGGAAAGGCTTCAATTGTTTTTTGAATTGGAGGGGCAGTGATGGGCTCCTATGGGTACGGTCAAGGACGCAGAACCGGTAGAAAAATGTTGATTTTTTTTTCTTTTTTTCCCTTCTGGGTTTGTTTTTCCTATCACAGTAAATGAAGTTGAACATGTATAATTTTAGAAGAGCTGTGCATGTGTGTGTGTGTGTGTGTGTGTGTGTGTGTGTGTGTGTGTGTGTACATACACTTTATATAGTAGATAATGTATATTTTTGTGTGCCTGTGTGTAATATATATGTACACACATGGCATATATATGTAGAATTAAATAGTATATTTTAGATGTCCAGTAATAGTAAATAGGGAAATTGTCTCTCTTTGAGGCGAGGAGAGGCCAGGCACCCTAACCCTTGATGTGAGTGACGTCAAGTTGGCCACCTTTAAGTCAGTCACATGACCTTTAAGCCACCCGCCGGTCAGATGATCCTCAAGCCACTCCCACCTGGTCACATGGCCGGCAAGCCACACCCACAAAGTAAGCCACACCCTCGCTGGGTCAAGCCACTCCCTCCTGGTCACATGGCCAGTAAACTACACCCACAAAATAAGCCACACCCTTGCTGTGTCAAGCCACTCCCTCCTGGTCACATGGCCAGCAAACCACACCCACAAAATAAGCCACACCCTCGCTGTGTCAAGCCACTCCCTCCTCAATCCACTCCCTCCTGGTCACATGGCCATCAAACCACACCCACAAAATAAGCCATACCCTCGCTGTGTCAAGCCACTCCCTCCTCAATCCACTCCCTCCTGGTCACATGACCATCAAACCACACCCACCAAATAAGCCACACCCTCACTGTGTCAAGCCACTCCCTCCTCAATCCACTCCCTCCTGGTCACATGGCCATCAAACCACACCCACCAAATAAGCCACACCCTCGCTGTGTCAAGCCACTCCCTCCTGGTCACATGGCCATCAAACCACACCCACCAAATAAGCCACACCCTTGCTGTGTCAAGCCACTCCCTCCTGGTCACAAGGCCATCAAACCACACCCACCAAATAAGCCACACCCTTGCTGTGTCAAGCCACTCCCTCCTGGTCACAAGGCCATCAAACCACACCCACCAAATAAGCCACACCCTTGCTGTGTCAATCCACTCCCTCCTGGTCACATGGCCATCAAACCACACCCACCAAATAAGCCACACCCTTGCTGTGTCAAGTCACTCCCTCCTGGTCACAAGGCCATCAAACCACACCCACCAAATAAGCCACACCCTCGCTGTGGTAGTAAAAGAAATGGCAGCCCTTCCCTTAGGATAACCCTGAGCTCACCTGCCTTCCCCTTTTAGAATCTGCGTTAAAATTATCCCTGTGATGTGTTTCTCTGGAAACGGTGACGTCCTTCTGCAGCTCTTGAATGTAGAACAGGCAGAAAAAAGCCCCCAACCCCAAAGACACCGGAATTGAGGGGCGGGTGGGGGTGGCTGCCTGGCAACCCACCTCCAGGAATAATGGGCGCCTTGTGTGCAAAAGACTTTGTTGCCGGCGAAGCATTGAAAGCCAAGCTCAAAATCCAGCCCCACATCTCTTTGTTAGCCGAGATGGAGACACAAAGGGGGGGGGGGGAAGGAAGAGGCCAAGTGTTTGTGTGTGTTTGTGTTAATACGTGGACTTTTAGTTTCACCCGGGCGTTAAAATTCATGGCCTCTTGCTTCAGCTGGAGGGAGAATTGAATTCCATGGGAAAGTTCAGTTTCCATATTGTGCTCAGTTCTGGAGACCTCACCTACAAACAGATAGCAAGTAGGATGCTTGGCTGCATAACTAGAGGTATCACAAGCAGGAAGAGGGAGATTGTGATCCCCTTATATAGAGCGCTGGTGAGACCACATTTGGAGTACTGTGTTCAGTTCTGGAGACCTCACCTACAAAAAGATATTGACAAAATTGAACGGGTCCAAAGACGGGCTACAAAAAACGGTGGAAGGTCTTAAGCATAAAACGTATCAGGAAAGACGTCAAGGACTCAATCTGTAGAGTCTGGAGGACAGAAAGGAAAGGGGGGACATGATCGAAACATTTAAATGTGTTAAAGGGTTAAATAAGGTTCAGGAGGGAAGTGTTTTTAATAGGAAAGTGAACACAAGAACAAGGGGACACAATCTGAAGTTATTTGAGGGAAAGATCAGAAGCAACGTGAGAAAATATTATTTGACTGAAAGAGTAGTAGATCCTTGGAACAAACTTCCAGCAGACATGGTTGGTAAATCCACAGTAACTGAATGTAAACATGCCTGGGATAAACATATATCCATCCTAAGATAAAATACAGGAAATAGTATAAGGGCAGACGAGATGGACCAATCCCGAAGGACTCAGTGCAGCTCACAACAATATAAAAAAGATACAAATAAAATAAAAATAAGTCAAATATAAATATCTAAAACTCTAAACCCCATTTTAAAACCCCACAACTCAACAATCCAATCAAAAAACATGCAGATCATTCAATACATGGTCTCTCCTTGCTTCTCTCTGTCTATCATTCAAGGTTTATGAATCACAGGGTGCCCCCCAACCGAAGGTACCAACCCACGGAGTACGAACACGCAGCCAACTGTGCCACTCATGCGGTAAGTTCTACAGGTCTTCTCCAGGGAGCAATCGGGTGGGATGGGAGAGGGGGCCTTGGTCCCTCTCTAAGCAGTTTACAGAATCAACATATTTGCCCCCAACAGTCTGGGATCTCATTTGACCCACCTCTGAAGGAGGGAAGGAAGGAAGGGAGGAAAGAAGGAGGGAAGGAGGGAAGGAGGGAAGGAAGAATAGCAATAGCAATAGCAGCAGCATTTAGACATATACTGCTTCACAGTGCTTTTACAAACCCCTCTAAGTGGTTTATAGAATCAGCCTCTTGCCCCCAACAGTCTAAGAACTCATTTGACCTACCTAAGAAGGAAGGAAGGAAAGAAAGAAGGAAGGATGAAAGGAAGGAAGGAAGGAAGGATGGAAGGAAGGAAGAAAGGAAAGAAGGAAGGAAGGAAAGGATGGAAGGAAGGAAGGAAGGATGGATGGATGGAAGGAAGGATGGATGGAAGGAAGGAAGGATGGAAGGAAGGAAGAAAGAAAGGAAGGATGGAAGGAAGAAAGGAAGGATGGAAGGAAGGATGGAAGGAAGGAAGGATGGAAGGAAGGAAGGATGGAAGGAAGGATGGATGGAAGGAAGGAAGGAAGGAAGGATAGCAATAGCAGCAGCATTTAGACATATACTGCTTCACAGTGCTTTTACAAACCCCTCTAAGTGGTTTATAGAATCAGCCTCTTGCCCCCAACAGTCTAAGAACTCATTTGACCTACCTAAGAAGGAAGGAAGGAAAGAAAGAAGGAAGGATGAAAGGAAGGAAGGATGGAAGGAAGGAAGAAAGGAAAGAAGGAAGGAAGGAAAGGATGGAAGGAAGGAAGGAAGGAAGGATGGATGGATGGAAGGAAGGATGGATGGAAGGAAGGAAGGATGGAAGGAAGGAAGGAAGAAAGGAAGGATGGAAGGAAGGAAGAAAGGAAGGATGGAAGGAAGGATGGAAGGAAGGAAGGATGGAAGGAAGGAAGGATGGAAGGAAGGATGGATGGAAGGAAGGAAGGAAGGAAGGATAGCAATAGCAGTAGCATTTAGACTTATATACCGCTTCCCAGTGCTTTACAGCCCTCTCTAAGCGGTTTACAGACTCAGCCTTTTGCCCCCAACAATCTGGGTCCTCATTTGACCCACCTCGGAAGGATGGAAGGCTGAGTCAACCTTGAGCCGGTGGTGAGATTTGAACCGCTGAACTTCAGCTAGCAGTTAGTCGAAGTAGCCTGCAGTGCTGCACTCTAACCACTGCGCCACCCTGGCTCTCCCTCCAGTTCTGGATCGTTCCAAGCATCCTTGGCAGTTCCGTTCTCTACATCCTCTCGGACAACCAGTGGGAGGCCATTTCTGCCTGGATCTACGGCTTCGGGTTGTCCGGGCTCTTCATCGTCTCCACCACCTTCCACACCATCTCCTGGAAGAAGCGGCACTTAAGGTAATTCTCCTTCAAAGGAAAAGCTTGATGCTTGATTCCTCACCCTATTTGCCAGGAATCGAGAGGGCCGGATTCCATGATCTTAGTTTTCTTTTTCTTTTTGTATTTTCTTTTAATTTTTTTTTCTCCACAATTTGTTTTCTCCCTGTGCATATTTTGCAGGACGATGGAGCATTGCCTACACATGTTCGACCGGATGGTGATTTATTTCTTCATCGCAGCTTCCTACGCTCCTTGGTGAGTTGTCACAAGCCGTTGTCAGTCATTCCCAGAGGGCCACTGTCAAATGCCTATTGTTCCTCTTAGAGCAGCGGTAGGCAAAGTTGGCTCTTCTATAACATGTGGACTTCAACTCCCAGAATTCTTGCGCTAGCATGATTGGCTCAGGAATTCTGGGAGTTGAAGTCCACAAGTCATAGAAGAGCCAACTTTGCCTACCCCCTGCTCTAGATCATGTGTATGTGTGTCTCCAACCTTGGCCATTTGAAGACTCGTGGTCTTCAACTCGTAGCAACTCACAGCATGGCTGGCTGGCTGAAGAGTGGCTGAGGACCATCGAGTCCAGCATTCTGCGTCCCACAGTGGCCCCATGGGGATCTTGAGCAGAAAGAGAAGGCAAGACCCTCCCTTTCCCTTGACCCCCAACAAATGGTACTCAAGGGAACCCTGCCTGTCTCAACCAACATAGAAGCGGCAGATGGACATCCATTTCAATCACCACCTATGATACACTTGGCATCCATGAATCTGTCTAATCCTGCCTTAAAGCTATCAAGGCTGACAGCTGTCACAACCTGTCCTGGAAGTGAATCCCATCAACCAAGGACCCTCTGGGTGAAGAAATATTTCCCTTGATTTGTTCTCACTATCTTATCTATGAGCTTTAGGGAGGGCACCCCTGTCCTAGTATTGTGTGATAAAGAAAATAATTTTTCTCTATCCACCTTTTCTATCCCATGCATGATTTTATACCCTTCGATCAGGTCACCCCTTCAACGCCGCCTTTCAAGGCTGAAGAGACCGAGGTGTTGCAACCTGGTTTCATAAGGGAGGGGCTCCATTCCTTGATCATCCTTGTTGCCCTTTTTTGCACCTTTTCCAGTTCCATTCTGTCCTCCTTGAGGTGCGGTGACCAGAACTGTACACAGTACTCCAAGTGTGGTCTCACCATCGATTTGTACAGAGGCAATACAAAACTTACCGATTTATTTTCGATTCCCTTCCTAATCAGGCCAAGCATGGAATTTGCTTTTTTTTACTGCTGCTGCGCACTGGGTTGACATCTTCATTGAGCTGTCCACCAAAACCCCAAGATCCCTTTCTTGGGTTGTCTCAGAAAGTTTGGTCCCCATTGCTTTGCTAGCGGGTGGCTTCTCTCCCTGACTCGATGTCCCCCTTGTGCTGGCAGGTTGAACCTGCGGGAGCTCGGTCCTTGGGCCTCCCACATGCGTTGGATCATCTGGATCATGGCCTCGGGCGGGACCCTCTACGTCTTTTTCTTCCACGAACGGTGAGAAAATCAAGCAAACGAGCGAGTAAGCGTGGGAATTCTTGGAGGGGGAAGAAAGAAAATCCATGGTCCAGCTTTCATTGGTCCCTATCGCCCTCTGGTGGATACGGAAGATATCGTGGGCAATTTGCTCAACCGCAACAAGTTTCTTGTGTATACCAATAGGAAGTATTAATTCTCTACTTAACCTAGTTACAATGTGAATGGTTAATATTTTATTTATTTTATTTTTATTTATTTATTTTGTCCAATACATAATACATATTGAAGAGAAATATATGTAATAATATAAGTGAAGAAAAGAATAGAAGAAAAGATATAAATGTATTTATTTATTTATTTATCAGTTGGACTTGTATGCCGCCCCTCTCCGAAAACTCGGGGAGGTGAACATATTTGAAAGGAAGAAAAGATAAATGAGATAAGGAGAGACAATTGGACAGGGGACGGAAAGCACACTGGTGCACTTATGCATGCCCCTTACTGACCTCTAAGGAACCTGGAGAGGTCAATCGTGGATAGTCTAAGGGAAAAATGTTGGGGGTTAGGGGTTGACACTACTGAGTCAGGTAATGAGTTCCACGCTTCGACAACTCGGTTGCTGAAGGCAAATTTTTTACAGTCAAGTTTGGAGCGGTTAATATTAAGTTTGAATCTGTTGCGTGCTCTTGTGTTGTTGTGGTGGAAGCTGAAATAGTCATTGACAGGTAGAGCATTGCAGCATATGATCTTGTGGGCAATACTTAGATCGTGTTTTAGGTGATGTAGTTCTAAGCTTTCTAGACCTAGGATTGATAGTCTGCTTTCGTAGGGTATTCTGTTTTGAGTGGAGGATACAGAGCATACAGACGAAATCCTATCAAGGTATGATTATTAAATAAACAGAAGGGTATCTAGTTAGTTTTTACCTTAGACAAACATAGGTAAATGGAAGCTTCAACAAATAATTATTTCCTTAAACTAATCGAAGGAGTGGGTTGCCTTAACCGGGCACGTAGGTTTTAATCCTATCATATCCACAGAGGGCATTCCATATTTTTAAAGACATGAATAGTTAACCCACCTTTAACACTTTCCCCTAGATACACAAAGAGAGTGTAACTTTTGGAGTTAAATAAGACGGAATAATGAAATGCTTTATTGACAAGATAGGTTTGCCGTATCGTTGCAATAATCGACAATAGCCTACAAGGGCTTGCTGAGTGAGGCGAGCCCAAACAAACCGGGATTAATTCAGCAATGGGGAGGAGGGGAGGGGGACGCCGATTGTGGCTTAGCTTGAATTGCAAACCATATCAAGGTTTCTCAAATTCTGGTTGGTTTCTTTGCTTCTCCAGGTACAAATTGGTGGAACTACTTTGTTACCTGATCATGGGATTTTTCCCTGCTCTGGTCATTCTCTCCATGGTAAGTGACCCACATGGAAATACAGAATGTAAGTGCAACCTCCATGCAGATAGTTCTCAACTTACAACTGTTTGTTTAATGGCCGTTCCAAATTAACAAGGGCGGTGGAAAAAAAATCCAACTTGTGACCGTTTTTGAGTTATGACCTCTGCCACAACCCCAGGATCATGTGATCAAAATTCATATACTTGGCACCTGCTTTGTATTTATGACGGTTGCAGTGTCCTGCGAATCACCTTTTGTGACCTTGTGAACCGGCCAAGTCCACAGGGGGAGAAGCCAGGTTCACTTCTGTTCTGCCGTCGTGTCCCAACCGCCTGTAATTACAGGGTAATTAGTCCAAAAAGACGCACACCACACGATAGAAGGAAAACCAAAAGTCTCTATCAACAGAAAAGCAGAAAAAACTCCCTTTTTAAATGTCAAAGGGATTTTCTGGTACACACAAGGCACAGGTTAAAGTCAATCCAATTTCTCACCCAGTAACTGGGAAATTGAGTCCAATTCCAAAGTCCAGAAAGTCCACACACAGTCTTGAACAGGGAAACAGCAAAACCACGATCTTGACGAAACTATGAATCAGATAAACTTCCACGAGGCTAAACCAGCACGCTGCTCTTTTTATCTGTAGCACTAATTACAGCAGCCCCACCCAACCACAGGTGGCCTCACTTATCTCCTGTAATAATCCTTCAGTTGTTCTCTCCTATGCATCACTCTATGCATGCCTGGGTCCGTCATAAGTTCTTGTTCAGAATCCAGGGATGATAAGGATGATTGATCTCCTCCTGGGCTGTCTGCCAAACTCCCCTCTTCCCTGTCACTCACGCTTCCTTCGTCAGAGGAGCCGATAAGTTTCTGGTCACAATTCAAAGTGTTGGTTATGACCTATAAAGCCCTTCATGGCATCAGACCAGAATATCTCCGGGACCGCCTTCTGCCACATGAATCCCAGCAGCCAGTTAGGTCCCACAGAGTTGGCCTTCTCTGGGTCCCGTCAACTAGACAATGTCGTCTGGTGGGACCCAGGGAAAGAGCCTTCTCTGTGGCGGCCCTGACCCTCTGGAACCAGCTCCCCCCAGAGATCAGAATTGCCCCCACCCTCCTTGCCTTTCGTAAGCTCCTTAAAACCCACCTCTGCCGTCAGGCATGGGGGAATTGAGATATTTCTTTTCCCCCAGGCCTACTCAAGTTATGCATGGTATGTTTGTGTGTATGTTTGGTTTTTTAAATTAGGGTTTTAAAAATTATTTTAAATATTAGATTTGTTTTATGCTGTTTTATTATTGTTCTTAGCCGCCCCGAGTCTAAGGAGAAGGGCGGCATACAAATGTAATAAATAAATAAATAAATTGGAGAAGTTATTTCCAGGAGAAAGTGGAAAAAGAAGGCTGAATTCAGACAAACTGCTTTATAAAAGATGGTGTGTTTGGTTTAGCTTACATAAATCATGAAAGACTGTGCAAGTGAGACCGATGTAAGTCGGCTGTGTGTTCTGCTGTGCTGGTACTTGACTTTCACAAATTTTTATTTTATTTTATTTATTTATTTATTTTGTCCAATACATAATACACATTGAAGAGAATAGATATTTAGCAATATAACTAAAGAAACGAATAGAAGAAAAGATATAAAAGTATAGGTGAACAAATTTAAAAGGAAGAAAAGATAAATGAGATAAAAGAGAGACAATTGGACAGGGGACGGAAGGCACACTGGTGCACTTATGTACGCCCCTTACTGACCTCTTAGGAACCTGGAGAGGTCAATCGTGGATAGTCTAAGGGGAAAATGTTGGGCGTTAGGGGTTGACACTACTGAGTCAGGTAATGAGTTCCACGCTTCGACAACTCGGTTGTTGAAGTCATATTTTTTACAGTCAAGTTTGGAGCGGTTAATATTAAGTTTGAATCTCTTGTGTTGTTGCGATTGAAGCTGAAATAGTCATTGACAGGTAGAACGTTGCAGCATATGATCTTGTGGGCAATACTTAGATCGTGTTTTAGGCGTCGTAGTTCTAATCTTTCAAGATCAAGGATTGAAAGTCTGCTTTCGTAGGGCATTCTGTTTCGAGTGGAGGAGTGAAGGGCTCTTCTGGTGAAGTATCTTTGGATTCGGGGGTCTTTTTTCCACTGACTCTCTCTTCTACTTATCCTGGTTATTGCAGCCCAACACAGAAGGTCTGGTGGAGCTGGTGGCTGGCGGCATCTTCTACTGCTTCGGTACCGTCTTCTTCAAGAGTGACGGGCGCATCCCCTTCGCCCATGCCATCTGGCATCTCTTTGTGGCGTTCGGAGCGGGCACTCATTACTACGCTATCTGGAGGTACCTCTATCGGACGGATGCTCTCGAATCCCGCGTCTCCAGGTAGTTGCCTTAAGGACCCCAAGTCACAGGTTCAAAGGGAAGAATTCCTTCCTTCCTTCTTTGGGATCTTCTAGAAGGTTGGTCCTACTCCTCCGTGTTCTTCATGGACTTCCAAGGTGAGATGGTGGCTTTTAAGACTTGGACTCCTTGTCCGGGCCCAGAACTTTGAAGACGGAACTACAAAAGAACTGTGGCAACACATATTATCATCCATGGATGGAAGTTCTGACATGAAAAGAACAACGGGTGGTTAAGGGGTCAGTTGGGAAGCAACCCCTGGAAACATCTGCTACAACTCAAGAGCCCAGGAAGTCTACCGAGAAGCAAGAAACGTATCAAGAGGGCGGTCGCAGAGACTTTTAGGGATCCAGGGGTTCAACAGTTGTGTTTCCTTTCTCTCTCCTACCCCTGAAAAGTAAGTCCTCTGATGGCCTTCTACTCTACCTCTTAGGCTTCTCAAGCCATTCCAAGCAGAGATAGAACTGTCATGGATTCGCTGTCTGATGTCACTTCCATGAGGTCAACATCTCTTGATGATTAAATGGGAGGTAATAATATAACTTTAAAAATGTTGACAACCATCCAATTTTGAATCCCTTTGATTATGTCATTCCAAAGAGATATGGCGAGAAGGTAGATGGGATCACATACCTTCAGGATGAGATAATGGAATGGTCTTCCTCCCTTCAGATTGTGGAAGGAGCCATGTTCCTTCAGATGATGGAAGGGACCATGTTCTTTTAGGAGAGGTTGGTGGAAGGGTCTACCACCCTTCAGATTGTGGAAGGGAACATGTTCCTTTAAGATAATGGATGGGACCATCATAGACCTTTGGGATGATGGAAGGAACCATGTTTCTTTAGGAGATGGTGGAAGGGTCTACCTCCCTTCAGATTGTGGAAGGGACCATATTTCTTTAAGATGATGGAAGGGACCATCATAGACCTTTGGGATGATGGAAGGGGCCATGTTCCTTCAGGATCTACCTCCCTTCAGATTGTGGAATGGACCATGTCCCTTCAGAAAGAGTTGGTGGAAGGAACCACCTCCCATCAGGATAAGACGATAAATGAGACCCCATTGCTTCATGTCCTCTTTCCCCCATTTCCCTCTGGCTAAAACCTCTTCACAAATCCCAACTAGCAGTGTCAGCATTGAGTAAACTCTGGATTTCTCTCTGTGTTGATACTTACCACCTGGGAGAAGTCACAAACCAGTCAATCAATCCTCCCAACACTCTTCAACAATCCAAGGTATGTGACCCACCTTAGGATTCTGTTCTGGCTACCTCATGATGCTTCACGGATAGAAGTAGATCTTTGGTATGGTCACAAGCTTAAGAGTTCTCAAAGGTCCTTGGTTCTTCTTTCAAGCCTGCTTAGCATAATTTTGGCTCCCTAAGAGTGATTACTCCTGCTTGCATCATGGGTAGTTATGATTTAAGTCTTCTTCCCAAGAAGAATAAGTGAGTTTAAAAACTGGGTCGATCCTTTATAGCTGGCACGTTCAACCTTGAGAACTTTTAAGACCAGTAGTAGACTTCAACTTCCGGAATGTTAAATCTTGTGGACTTCAATTCCCAGAATTCTTTAGCTGGCTGAGGAATTCTAGGAGTTGAAGTCCACAAGTCTTAAAGTTGTCAAGGTTGGAGACTCCTGGTTGATAGCTTTCCCATTCATGGGAAGACTAAGGTAGGGGTTTCATTCCCTCATGTCAAGTTTACTTCTGGAGACCTCCTGTAGTAGAGCAAATGGAAGTAATTTGCACTGCCCTCTTCCACCGTAAGATTCTCAGTTTCCACTCTATCCTTCAGCGCTGGAATTCACCATCGGAATCCCATCCAAGTATTAACCAGGCCCGACCCTGCGTAGCTTCCCAACTTCCAAGGAGGCCAGCCTTTGCTGTGAATTCCATTATGGACCCTTTCAACCCAAATCAACTAGGATTCCTTCTTTGTGGCTAATTCTGATTTTATTTTTCTGTTTTGTGACTGTTTTTATATCAGGGGAAGGAATGGGTGACGCCGATCGCGCCGGCGAGTGTTTTGTACTAACTTTTCACGACTTTGTAAACTTTAAAAAATTGTTGGTGAATTTTTGAAGAAGTCCTGTATTTTAAACCGTTGGTCCTTTATTTAAAATGTAAGTATTTTATATTTAACACAGTATTATTTAATAATAAATAAAAACCATGTCAGTGAAGAAGGATTTCTTGTGGAATAAGGTTTAAATGATAAATAATAATAATAATAATAACTCTTTGGGGTCTGTATTTATTGTGACTGAAAATGGGAAAAATTTTAATGTATTTTTTAAAAGGGGAAGCCATTACACATATAATGATGATTAGATGATTATCAATTATTAGAGTTGGAAGGACCTTGTAAGTCATGTAGTCCAACCCCCTGCTCAAGCAATAATAATAATAATAATAATAATAATAATAATAATAATAATAATAATAATAATAATATGGACAGTTGGCGGAACAAAGCATTGCATGGCCAGTTCTTGGAGAAGATTGAAGGCAAAGTGGATAAAGAAAAGACTGGTCATGGCTTACAAGTGGAACACTCAAAAAGGAGACAGAAGGACTAATACTGGCGGCACAAGAACAGGCCATTAGAACAAATGCTGTCAAAGCCAGAATTGAAAAATCAACAGACGATCCAAAGTGCAGACTCAGTGTAAAGAAACAGATGAAACAATCGATCACATACTCAGCTGCTGCAAAAAGATCACACAGACTGACTACAAGCATAGACATGATGCTGTGGCACAGATGATCCACTGGAACTTGTGCCGGAACTACCATTTACCAGTGGCAAAGAACTGGTGGGATCATAAGCCAGAAAAAGTGGTCGAAAATGAGCAAGCAAAACTACTGTGGGACTTCTGACTTCAGACTGACCGAATTCTGAAGCATAACACACCAGACATCCTGATTGTGGAGAAAAAGAAAGTATGGATCATCGACATCGCAATCCCAGGAGACAGCAGAATTGAGGAGAAGCAGCTAGAGAAATTAGTAAAATACAAAGATCTAAAAATCGAGCTGCAACAATTCTGGCATAAGCCCGTGAAAGTGGTCCCAGTGGTACTTGGCACGCTGGGCGCAGTGCCAAAGGATCTCAGCGGACATTTGAAAACCATCGGAATTGACAAAATCTCCATCTGTCAATTGCAAAAGGCCGCTTTACTGGGATCGGCAAAAATAATTCGCTGCTACATCACTCAGTCTTAGGTGCTTGGGAAGCGCCCGACGGGTGATGAAATACGAAATCCAGCATAGTGATCTCGTTTGCTGTGTTGTATCGACATAATAATAATAATAATAATAATAATAATAATAATAATAATAATGGAGAAGAATGCAAGGAGGAATTTTGCTTTAGAGTCAGCTTTAAGTATGGATGTGACCCTTATCAGCAAAAGCCAAGAGTGACATCACCAGACTGGAATAGTTGTGGGGTGGAATCATTGTGGTATGTGAGAAGGATGACACACAACATACCATTGAGTGCTTTATTGCTGCTTGCTAGAGAGGAAGGGCTACATTTTGTCTATTTTTCTTCCTTTAAAAGTTTCAATTCCCTTTCCAAACAACCAAACATATAGAATATAGGAATATAGAATACAGAATATAGAATAAAATCATAGAATAGAATCATAGAATAGAATAATAGGATAGAATATAGAATGGAATAGAATCAGAGAATAGAACAGAATAAGAACTACAATTATAATTATTTAGAATAGAATAGAATTAGAATGTAGAATATAGAATGTACAATAGAATAGAATAGAATTAGAATAGAATATAGAATGGAATAGAATCAGAGAATAGAACAGAATAAGAACTACAATTATAATTATTTAGAATAGAATAGAATTAGAATGTAGAATATAGAATGTACAATAGAATAGAATAGAATTAGAATAGAATATAGAATGGAATAGAATCAGAGAATAGAACAGAATAAGAACTACAATTATAATTATTTAGAATAGAATAGAATTAGAATGTAGAATATAGAATGTACAATAGAATAGAATAGAATTAGAATAGAATATAGAATGGAATAGAATCAGAGAATAGAACAGAATAAGAACTACAATTATAATTATTTAGAATAGAATAGAATTAGAATGTAGAATATAGAATGTACAATAGAATAGAATAGAATTAGAATAGAATATAGAATGGAATAGAATCAGAGAATAGAATAGAATAAGAACTACAATTAGAATTTAGAATAGAATAGAACTAGAACTAGAATAGAATATAGAATAGAATCAAAGAATAGAGCAGAACAAAACAGAATTGTTTTATTGGCCAAGTGTGACTGGACACACAAGGAAATTGCTCTCAGTGTACATAAAAGAAAAGATACATTTGTCAGGAATCACAAGGTGCGACACTTAATGATAACCCAGGTAAAATAATCAACCCAATCATTTTAGGAACCAGTCAATATAAATTGTAAGGATATAAGCCATAAAGTTACAGCCATACAATCATTTGTGGAAAGAGATGGTCGATGGGAACGATGGGAAGATTAATAGTGGTGCAGACTTAGTAAATAGTTTCACAGGAGATCGGGTCAGGAAAACTTGATCCTGTCTAATCCAACCCTAGCAAAGACTCAAATTCCCACCAGCTGAAGAAAAGCTGAGCAAGGAAAATTCAAAAATCTCCAGGAAGAATCCAGATATGAACTCCCCCCACACCGACTGCAGTTGTTTAACCCAAAAAACACAGTTAAAAGTACCTATATCTATTTGTAAAACAGATAGAGAATATCCTACACACATTTGACAAATAAATCATAGTTACGTTCTTTTTTAGACGTACATTATATAGAACCTCTAGTAATTACAGGATAAGTTGATACTGAATTAATTAATTAATCTAATGTAGAAATGAAAGTTTGAATTAAAATGGGCATAATATAGAGTTTGATATGGTTTAGAGTGATGTAATGTAATTTTTTAATGTAAGGTGGGGGAAAGACTGTTGATTTTTTGAGGTTTTCTTTATTTGATAATATGATCTAAGTTCTATAGTTCTATAGAAAATGAGCCTCTGTTAAATGATTAATAGAAAAAGAAAAAAATTATATATGTTTTACTCTAAGCATGGTTCCAGTCTTTGTACTTATGTATTGTTTTTTTACTCTATGTTGAGACTTAATGAACTCAATCTGTATAGTCTGGAGGACAGAAGGAAAAGGGGGGGACATGATTGAAACATTTAAATATGTTAAAGGGTTAAATAAGGTCCAGGAGGGAAGTGTTTTTAATAGGAAAGTGAACACAAGAACAAGGGGACACAATCTGAAGTTAGTTGGGGGAAAGATCAAAAGCAACATGAGAAAATATTATTTCACTGAAAGAGTCATAGATCCCTGGAACAAACTTCCAGCAGATGTGGTTGGTAAATCCACAGGAACTGAATTTAAACATGCCTGGGATAAACATATATCAACTGTAAGATAAAATACAGGAAATAGTATAAGGGCAAACTAGATGGACCATGAGGTCTTTTTCTGCTGTCAGTCTTCTATGTTTCTATGTTTCTAAAAAATAAAATTTCTATTTGGACAAATAAATAAATAAATAAAATACATTTTACATTGTAAACACATTGGCAAAATAATCAGAACACCAAATACAAGCTGGATTAACAAGATCTTACAGACAACCCTGACTCTGTAAAAGACTTTGGAATACTCATGTCAAAAGACCTAAGTGCCAAAGCCCACATCACCAAAAAGGTTTCAAGAGTTGTTAACCTAATATTACGTAGCTTCTACTCCGGTAATCTCACACTGCTAACCAGAGCATACAAAACTTTCGCCAGACCAATCCTTGAATACAGCTCATCAGTCTGGAACCCAAACCGCATTTTGGACATAAACACTCGAGAAAATGTCCAGAGATACTTTACTAGAAGAGCCCTCCACTCCTCCACTCGCAACAGAATCCCCTACGCAACTAGACTTACAATCCTTGGTTTAGAAAGCTTAGAACTATGTCGTCTTAAACACAACCTAAGCATTTTTCATAAAATCATCTGCTACAATGTCCTTCCTGTCAACGACTACTTCAGCTTCAACCACAACAACACACGAGCACACAACAGATACAAACTCAAAGTCAACCGCTCCAAACTCGACTGCGAGAAATACGACTGCAGTAACTGAGTAGTTGATGCATGGAACTCACTACCAGACTCTGTAGTATCATCATCTAACCCCCAAAACTTTACTCACTTAAGACTCTCCACTGTTGACCTCTCCCGATTCCTAAGAGGTCAGTAAGGGGTGTGCATAAGTGCACCAGCGTGCCTTCCGTCCCCTGTCCTTAATGTTTTTTTTCTTTTTCCCACTTTCCCACTTAGCACTGTATGACTGTAACTTGTTGCTTGTATCCTAAGATTTTTTATTAATATGGATTGTTTCTTCATTGCTTATTTGACCCCTAGGACAATCCTTAAGTGTTGTACCCCGTGAAGCTTGACAAATGTCTCTTTTCTTTCATGTACACTGAGAGCATCTGGACCAAGACAAATTCCTTGTGTGTCCAATCACACTTGGCCAATAAAATTCTATTCTATTCTATTCTACTCTGTTCTCCTCTATTCTATTTTACTAGTGTCATGGATATAATGTATCGTGTACATAAACATTATATCTTCATTTTTACTAGTTGCATGTATTTGAATATGTATGTATGTATGTATGTATGTATGTATGTATGTATGTATGTATGTATTTGTTTATTTAATTATTCAATTGGATTTGTATGCCGCCTCTCTCTGAGGACTCGGGGCGGCTCACAACATACTGTATATATAAAGAGACAATAGTAAAATCACTCCAATTAATACATAAAAGCAATACATAAAAAACTACTTTAAAACTTCCATTACCGTTCATTCTTTATTATTATTATTATTATTATTATTATTATTATTATTATTATTATTTATTAGATTTATAATACTCTTTTTCTAATTTTTGACTTTTCCTAGTAGCACGTATCTTAATATTATCATATCTTCACGTGACAAAACAAACAAACAAATAATAATAATAATAATAATAATAATAATAATAATAATAATAATAATAATAATAATAATAATAATAATAATAATAATAATAATAATAATAATAATAATAATAATAATAATAATAATAATAATAATAATACCCCCCCCACACACACAGCCGCCCCGCCAACGCGTTGCTGACGACGAGGGGGGCGCCGTCGTGGCACGCGGCGGCCACCAGGCGGCGCTGCTCCTCTCCGGGACTGGCCGCGGCTCAGCTGTGCTCTTCAGTCGGTCGGGCTGGCGCTGGTGGCTCGGGCGGGCGAGACGATGCCCTCCGGGCGGTGGCACCGCAGACCCCGGCGAAGGAGGTGAGTGAGGGGCAAGTTTGGTGCACTTTTCCTATGGGAGGGGCGGGGAGGAAGGCGGGGGCGAGCGGAGGCGGCGCGACCCCTCCCTTTGCAAAGTCTGGGCTGGGGTCGCTTTCCCTGGCATTGGATTTGGGGGGGAAAGGGGGGGGAGAAAGATGGGGGTGGGGGAAGAAAGAGAGCCAAAGAGGGGGGTTGCAAAGACAGTCCCCCCTCTTTTGCAGCTGTCACTCAGAAGCCTTGAAAGTAACCCCCTCCCCAATTGGGGGGGGGCGCAGATGCAATCGGAGGGAAGGGTCTTCAGCCCTGGGGGGGGCGGTACATAGAGCAATGGAGGTTTCTCAGCCCCCCCTTTTCCTTCCTTAAAGCGAAGAGGCACAAAGGGAAGCGGGGGACTGGACGCGTGGCGGAGAGTGGCGGGGGAGACGGTCAAGCCAAGTGCCAAGTCCTCAAGGAAAAGCCGCCGGGAGTGGGTGTTTGGGGGCGGGGAGGGGGGAAATGCCGGGGGTCTGTGTCCCAAGGAGGGCTGGAAGTCCTTGGAAGCCGATTCAGGGGGATTGGCACCCTTCCGCTGGTGGCCAAGAAAAGAGCATCTCTGGGCTCGGGGTTGAAATGAAGGGGCTTTGGTGGTCTGTGAGCTTTGCTGTTTCATGACCCAGCTAGGGAGCACCATCAGTGCAGAAGGGAGTGAGACGTTTGGAGTGATAGAGAGGAGGAGAGAACATTAGCAGTGCTAGACCAGAGTGGGGATTGTAGAGAGAAGGAGGAGGAGGAGGAGGGTTGTGGGGTCCTTGGTGCTCTTGGCGCTGGGTTGTTTCTTGCAGACCTTTCTTCACCCAGCTAGGTAACTTCATCAATGCTAAAAGAAGGGAGTGGGGATTGCATGGGGGAAGAGGAGGAAGAGGACAGTGGGGTCCTTGGTACTCTCTGAACTGGATTGTTTTCATGCACATGTTTCATGACCCAGCTAGGTAAATTCATCAGTGTGGGAGTGAGATTTTTGGAGTGATGGAGAGGAGGAGGAGGAGGAGAAGAGGAGGAGGAGGAAAAGGAGGAGGAGGAGGAGGAAGAGGAGGAGAGGCAGAATAGGAGGAGGAGGAAGAGGTGGAGAGGCATAAGAGAAGGAGGAGGAAGAGGAGGAGGAGGAGGAGGAGAAGAAGAGGAGGAGGAGGAGGAGTAAGAAAAGGAGGAGGAAGAGTAGGAGAGGCAGGAGAGGAGGAGGAGGAGAAGAGGAGGAGGAGAAGAGGAGGAGGAAGAGGAGGAGGAGAGGAGGAAGAGGAGGAGAGGAGGAAGAGGAGGAGAGGCAGAAGAGGAGGAGGAAGAGGAGGAGGAGAGGAGGAGGAGGAGAGGAGGAGGAAGGCAAGAGGACTGTGGGGTCCTTTGTACTCTCTGCCCTGGGTTATTTCTTGCAAACCTTCCTTGACCCATCTAGGTAACATCATCAGAGCTAGAAGGGAGTGGGCTTTGCTCTCTTCTTTATTTATACGTGACAGTTTCTGTAGGAAAGGAGTTTGTGATGCAATAGCAGCAGAGATCAAGCGACACAAAAGAGAGAAGTTTGTAGGGTTTTGGTTTTTTTTGCAGAAGTAAGCAAAGCAAGTACAATTCTTCATTTTTGGGGGGTGGGAGGTACTTTCCCCAAATCATCTACACAGGAAGAAGCACAAGACACTAGGGTTTTTTTTTTGCGGTCATGAAAACTGCAGCTGGGAACCCACCAACACAGGGGCAAGTCGAAGCTTGCCTGGTTGTCAACGGTGACCCAACTCGGTTTAGTTATGCTGGGGAGGCTCCTAATGAGAAACTTTTCTGCTCTTCACCGGCTCCAAATTGAGCGCCGGGACAGCTACGGTCCACTGACCTGGTGGTGGAGCCTGGATGGTGGTTTTCTGCTTGATCGAGATCAAACTTTTCCAGGTGGCTGTCGTCTTTTGAACCTTTGTTGAATCTGAGTTTTCATCAATGAAGGGCTGCAACATTTTTTACCACCACACTGTAGGCGTGGCTTATTTTGTGGGTGTGGCTTGCTGGCCACATGACCAGGTGGGAGAGGCTTGACGATCATGTGACTGGGGATGGCTTAAAGGTCATGTGACTGGCTTGAAGGTGACCAACTTGACCTTACTCACGTCAAGGGTTTGGGTTTGGGTGCCTGGCCCCTCCTCGCCTGAAAGAGATACAATTTTCCTATCTATTTATTATGACTGAACATCCAAAATATACTATTTAACTCTATGTATATATGCCATATGTGTACATACATTACACACAGGCACACAAAAATTTATATTATCTACTATATAAACTGTATGTGCACCCAAGGGGAAAAAGCTTCACCATCAGTGCCCTATACCATTCTAAGTGGTTCTCAACCTTTCTAATGCCACGATCCCTTAATACTGTTCCTCGTGTTGTGGTGACCCCCAACCATAAGTCTAGCGCCAATTCTCCCAACAGAGCTTGAAGCTGATTGGCAGGAAGGTCAGATGGACACCCCCACTGGAAACGCCTGATTGGTTGGTTCCAGGGCACCAGAATAGAAGATTTAATTCCTAACACCGTGGGAATTTTGTCTTTTCCCAGGGTCTTAGGCAAACAGGCGTTCGAACCCCAAAGGGGTTGAGAATCACTGGTCTAAACTCTTCTTTAAAATGACCAGTGTTGGAGCATTCGCAACTTCTGGTGGCAAGCTGTTCCGCTGACGAGTTGTCCTCACTGTTAGGAAATTCCTCCTCCATTCTAAGTTTCTTCTCTCCTTGATTAGTTTCCTCTGCTTTGGAGAATAGGTTGACACCTTCTTTGAGGTAGCCCCTCAAATATTGGAAGGCTGCTATTGTGTCTCCCCTGGTCCTTTTTCCCATTAAACTAGCCATGCCCAGTTCCTGCAACTGTTCTTCATACATCAATGACCTCTGTGACCATATCAAAAGCAACTGTGTTCTTTTTGCCGAAAACTTTTCAACACCACTGACAACACACTCACTTTCCAAAAAGACCTAGACTTTGTTTCAGACTGGTCTAACACCTGGCAACTTCAAATATCAACCAACAAATGCTCTACCCTCCACATCGGCAAAAAGAATCCAAACCGCACATACGGACTGAATAAACAATCTCTCACTGCTAACCCACACTCAGTAAAAGACCTTGGAATACTAATATTGAATGACCTAAGTGCTAAAGCCCACTGCAACAATATCGCCAAAAAAGCTTCTAGAGTTGTTAACCTAATCCTACGCAGCTTCTGCTCAGGCAATCTCACACTACTCACAAGGGCCTACAAAACTTTTGCCAGACCCATCCTAGACTACTGCTCATCTGTCTGGAACCCATACCACATCTCAGACATCAACACCCTTGAAAATGTCCAAAGATACTTCACCAGAAGAGCCCTTCACTCCTCCACTCGAAACAGAATATCCTACGAAAATAGACTAACAATCCTGGGCCTAGAAAGCCTAGAACTACGACGCCTAAAACACGATCTGAGTGTTGCCCACAAGATCATATGCTGCAATGTCCTACCGGTCAATGACTACTTCAGCTTCAACCGCAACAACACAAGAGCACGCAACAGATTCAAACTTAATACGAACCGCTCCAAACTTGACTGTAAAAAATATGATTTCAACAATCAAGTTATCGAAGCGTGGAACTCATTACCGGACTCAATAGTGTCAACCCCTAACCCCCAACACTTCTCCCTTGGACTCTCCACGATTGACCTCTCCAGGTTCCTAAGAGGCCAGTAAGGGGCGTACATAAGTGCACTGGTGTGCCTTTCGTCCCCTGTCCAATTGTCTTTCCTTTCTCTCACTTATCATATATATTTTCTTTCTTTCATATATCCTTTCCTCTAAGTTCACTTTACCCTTATATTACTACATGTCTATTTTTCTTCACATGTATTTGTGTATTGGACAAATGAATAAATAAAATAAAATAAATAAATAAATAATAAATAAACAAATAAATGTTTTAGCCTCTGGTCCCCTAATCCTCTTCGTTGCTCTTCTCTGCACTCTTTCTAGAGTCTCAACATCTTTTTTGCATCGTGGTGACCTTTCTTTCATTAAACTAAATGCACCCAATTCCCACAACCGTTCTTCGCATGGTTTATCCTCCAGCCCCCTAAACATCATTGTGCCTCTATTCTCTCCGATGATCACTTCCTCCGCTCAATGCAATTGTCTAATCACGGTGCCGGCAATAAAATCTTCATTAAAGCAACCTTCCGAGACATCGGCGGCGTTTGGGAAGAGCGGGAACACAAACACAAGACATTATTTTTCATTATTGTGCGGCATTTTGGGAGAAGCGAAGCGCACAAGCCCCTCCATTGCCCCCGTGGCCTGGCTTGGGAAATCGTTTGTTTTTTTTAAAAAATTCCTACGCCCAGCGTGAATTTTTAAAGCAGCCAAAATTCCAGCCGCAACCTTCGATCATCTTGCTTTTTTTGCAGTGTCGTTTTTTTCCTTCCCTACCCCGTTTCTTGGCTGTGTTTTAAGCTGTTGGAATGATGTGATTTTCATTTTGACTCAATTGGTGGTGTGTGTGGGAAGAGAAACAATGAAATGCCGGTTAGTTGGCACAAGTGTGATAAATCTTTGGATTTTTATATATTTTTAAACATTTGTCCTGCTCCGAAGGCTCTTAGGACACGCTTGGTCAGCATAAGGAAAGATTATTCTTATTCTTATTCTTATATTCTTATATTCTTATATTCTTATATTCTTATATTCTTATATTCTTATATTCTTATATTCTTATATTCTTATATTCTTATATTCTTATATTCTTATATTCTTATATTCTTATATTCTTATATTCTTATATTCTTATATTCTTATATTCTTATATTCTTATATTCTTATATTCTTATATTCTTATATTCTTATATTCTTATATTCTTATATTCTTATATTCTTATATTCTTATATTCTTATATTCTTATATTCTTATATTCTTATATTCTTATTCTTATTAGAAACATAGAAGACTGACGTCAGAAAAAGACCTCATGATCCATCTAGTCTGCCCTTATACTATTTCCTGTATTTTATCTTAGGATGGATATATGTTTATCCCAGGCATGTTTAAATTCAGTTCCTGTGGATTTATCTACCACGTCTGCTGGAAGTTTGTTCCAAGGATCTACTACTCTTTCAGTAAAATAATATTTTCTCACGTTGCTTTTGATCTTTCCCCCAACTAACTTCAAGATTGTGTCCCCTTGTTCTTGTGTTCACTTTCCTATTAAAGACACTTCCCTCCTGGACCTTATTTAACCCTTTAACATATTTAAATGTTTCAATCATGTTCCACCAGCTGTCCATACGACATTGAGTTATAGTTTTTATGTACTGGTCCTTAGTTTGCTTCACCTTGAGAAGCTTCCTATTGTTGACCTTCATCAACGCTGACTCTTTGCTCTCCTTCACATAGTCAGCTAGCGCATGCTTCTCTTCTTCCACTGTCTTCCTCACTTGTAAAAGTCCTCTGCCGCCAATTTTCCTTGGTAAATATAGCCTGTCAACGTCACTGCTGGGGTGTAGTGCATGATGGATCGTCATTAATTTTCTGGTTTTCCTCTCTCATGCGCATAAGCAAAATCTTGCCGGGATGTGCATGCATACGCCAAAGACCCAAAGCTATGCGCAAAACACATCAGTAGCAGTGATAACGGCAACCCCTGCCTGGCTTCAGTTCCACGTTCAGTTCCACCATTTTGACTTTTTTGACCTCACCTTGGCAGTTATTCCAGTGGGGGTGTCAGACTAGGAAAAAACCTTGAATGGGAAAATTTTGTGTTTTCATCTAAAGATGCTTCGCCGACAATAAACAGTTGATGTCACTCCCTTTCCAAATGCTTAGTTTGGCCCGAGAGAAGCGCAGGATATATAATTTGGCCAAAAAAAAAAGAAAAAGCAACGTTTTGCTTTTGGAATTTGTATTTCCCCCCACTCTCTCCCCTTTCGACTTCCTTTGCTGTTTTGGAAAAATATATATAATGTTTTCCACATTGCAACTCCAAAATAACAGTTCCTCCCTTTTCCTCCACGTTTCATTTTTGGTGTGCGTGCGTGCCTGCTTTCCCCCCCCCCCCTGTTGTGTGAAGACTGTGAAAGTTTAAGGGACTCGCGCAAACTTTGCTAAAAATAAGGGGAAGGGGTCAGGAGCCAGTTATGAAAGCTGCCCATCGAAGTCCCTTCAACCCACTGATTTATTGGCATGGCCACCTGCCAAGGACAGCTCGGAGGGAGGGTTAAGAAAGCAAAAATATACTCCCGTCAAATAATTACAAAGTAAAGGATGGAAAGCAGTGACCGAAATAATTATAATAGGCCTGACATAATCAGGTCCATTCTATGGGTGGAAGAAAAAAATAACATTTTGCAGGTAGAAGTCCGAAGTTCTCTGCTCTCCCCTGCAGAAATCTACTAGATAGTTACTAGCTGGAGATATGGAATAAGAGAGTATCATACAGCTAATCCTCGACTTTCGACAACAACAACTGCGCCTGAATTTTCCGTTGCTGAGCAGGATGATTGTGAACTGGGAAGGAAGGAAAGAAAGAAAGAAGAGAGGGAGGGAAGGAGGAATGGTGAAGGGAAGGGAGGAATGAAGGAAAGGGAGGAAGGGAAGGTAGAAAGAAAGGAAGGAAGGAAAGGAGAGGGAGGGAAGGATGGAAGGAATGGTGGGAGGCAGGGAAGGGAAGGGAGGAATGAAGGAAAGGGAGAAGGGAAGGAAGAAAGGAAGGAAGGAGGGAAGGAAGGAAAGGAGAGGGAGGGAAGGAAGGAATGGTGGGAGGGAGGGAGGGAAGAGTGGAATGAAGGAAAGGGAGGAAGGGAAGAAAGGAAGGAATGAAGGAAAGGAGAGGGAGTGAAGGGAAGAAGGGAAGGAAGGAAGGGAAAGAGGGAAGAAAGGAAAGAAGGAAGGAAGGATGGGAGGATTATATACCGCTTCACAGAGCCTCCCAGCCAAACCCAGGTAAACCCAATTTACCTGGGTTTCTACTCAGGTTTAATGCCGGGGTGAAATTTAGCAAGTCCTGGAGAACCAATAGTGGACATTTTGAGTAGTTTGGAGAACCTGCAAATACCACTTCTGCCCGGCCCCAAAGTGTGGTGGGAATGGGAGATTTTGCAGTACCCTTCCCCTGCCACGTCCACCAAGCCACACCTACAGAACCGGTAGGGAAAATTTTGGAATTCCACCCCTGGTTTTAATGCATCCATTGTGCTGGAAATGTTTTAAAAAACCCTGGATTCAAATCCATCTTGGCCACCAGGCAGGGCGGCTCCCTCCTGCTAAAATTAGAAGCGGAGGTTTCGGTGTGTGTAATTGTCCGTCTCCCTTAAGCCGTGGTCTCGCACAAGGCAGATCCCCTACAGATCCCCTACAGATGTCATTCACTACCCAATGGGGAGAAAACTACATCCGTTCCCCGCCACCACCACCAAGCGACCCTGGGAACATTTTCCCTGTTCTTTGCGGAGGACAAAAAGCAATATATATATTTAGAAAGAAATTCGGAGCCAGCCTGAGGCTCTGTTAGTCCCCCTGCCAGGCTGAAGGATACCCACTTTGTGCGTGCCACGAGCTCCAAGCGGTTAAACATTTTGCATCCAGATGTTCCAAAATCTGGATCCAAGATTGGAGGGACTGGTGACCTTGGTATATAAGAGATGCAAGTCAGTAACATTATTCAGATTTTTTTGGAGTGGGAGAATTTTTACACGTGGCAGAAGGGCAGAATAACAAAGTTAGAAGTGATCTTCTAGTCCAGGGGTAGGTAAAGTTGGCTCTTCTATGAATCCCAGCGGCCGATAAGGTCCAGTTTCCAGTTCAAGGGGTTTCCAGTTCAACCTTTCTCTTTGAGCTCCATTTCCAGAGTACCTCCGGAACCACCTGCTACCGCACGAATCCCAGCGACCGATAAAGTCCCACAGAGTTGGCCTTCTCCGGATCCCATCGACTAAATAATGTCGTTTGGCAGGCCCCAGGGGAAGAGCCTTCTCCGTGGCGGCCCTGGCCCTCTGGAATCAACTCCCCCCGGATATTAGAACAGCCCCCACCCTCCTTGTCTTTCGCAAGTTACTTAAGACCCACCTATATCGCCAGGCATGGGGGAACTAAGACATCTCCCCCAGGCTTATTATATTTCATGTTTGATGTGTATGTGCTGTATGGTTTTTAATTGTTGAGGTTTTTATATATTTTATTATTAGATTTGTTCCATTCTTATACTGTTTTTATTACTGTTGTGAGCTGCCCCGAGTCTTCGGAGAGGGGTGGCATACAAATCTAATAAATTAAATTGAATTGAATTGTGGACTTCAACTCCCAGAATTCCTGAGCCAATTGTTTTAGCTCAGGAATTCTGGGAGTTGAAGTCCACATGTCATAGAAGAGCCTGCTTTGTCTATTCTTAAAGATCTCCAGTGTTGCAGAATTCACAAAGTAATAATAATAGTTTGACAGCGGTGAGGAAATTATTTGTTTAGCAGAGTGATGGCGTTCGGGAAAAATCCGTTCTTGTGTCTAGTTGTCTTGGTGTGCAGTGCACTGTGATGGCATTTTGAGGATAGGAGTTGAAACAGTTTGTGTCCAGGATGCGAGGGGTCAGTCAATATTTTCACTGCCCTCTTTTTGACTCATGCAGTCTACAGGTCCTCAGTGGAAGGCAGGTTGGCATCCATTGTTTTGTTCTGCAGTTCTGATTCTCCTCTGAAGTCTGTGTCAGTCCTGTTGAGTTGCAGAACCGAACCAGACAGTTCTGGAGGTGCAGATGACAGACTCCATGATTCCTCTGTAGAACTGGATCAGCAGCTCCTTGGGCAGTTTGAGCTTCCTGAGTTGGCAGGGAAAGAACATTCTTCGTTGTGCTTTTTTTTATGACGTTTTTGATGTTGGGTGATCATTTTAGGTCTTGAGATAGGATAGAACCTAGAAATTGGAAGGTTCTCCACTGTTGATACTGTTGATAGTGATACTGTCAACTGGCCACACATTCACCACTCTGCTTACTTTCTGTCCAGCTACGACCCATGACACCTTCCCAAGTGATGTTCTACAGGTCGCCTTCAACCATGTCGCCACCTTCCAAAAACCGATTCAAGCGACAAAGTCGGCTATTCTCCCAAGTCTTGTACCGGACGCTGAGCTACAAGGACCGCAACTCGGTGGCCAGTTATTTGGGATCAAACAAGGAGGATCCGTCAGAACTCTCCACCCAGGTCTCAGCTCCTGGAGTCCTCAAGATCTTTGGCTGTCACATCTGTGTGGGGACCCACTACAAAAGCGTCTTGGCCACGTCCAGCTCCAGTGCCCAAGAGCTGTTGAAAGAAGCTCTGGAGCGGTATGGACTCAGCAGGGTAGACGTGAGCCACTATGTTCTCTGCGATGTTGTCGGGACCTTTGCGGATTCGGAGAAGCAGTGGAGGATGGAAGGGTTGAGGATCCTGAGGGACCACGAGAGACCTCTTTTGATCCAGGACCTTTGGAAGCCACGTGAAGGCTTCTCTCGGAGGTTTGAGCTTCGGAAGAGGTCCGAAGTGGAGGAGATGACGACCAAGGACAAAGATACCATCACAGCAGGTAAGGTAACGCAAGTTCTTCTGAGAAGGTGACACCAGTCCATGCAGTATTAAAGTTAGTATTTATTTTTTATTAAGAACTTCCAGTGTTGTAGCATTCACAGCTTCTGGAGGCAAGCTGTTCCACAGATCAACCGTTCTGACTGTCAGGAAATTTCTCCTTAGTTCTAAGTTGCTTCTCTCCTTGTTTAGTTTCCACCCATTGCTTCTTGTTCTACCCTCAGGTGCTTTGGAGAATAGGTTGACTCCTTCTTCTTTGTGGCAACCCCTGATTTATCGGAACACTGCTATCATGTCTCCCCTGGTCCTTCTTTTCATCAAACTAGCCATGCCCAGTTCCTGCAACCGTTCTTCATATGTTTTAGCCTCTAATCCCCTAATCCTCTTTGTTGCCCTTCTCTGCACTCTTTCTAGAGTCTCAACATCCTTTTTGCTTCGTGGCGACCAAAACTGAACGCAGTATTCCAAGTGTGGCTTTATCAAGGCCTTATAAAGTGGTATTAACACTTCAGGTGATCTTGATTCTATCCTTCTGATGCAGCCTAGAATTGTGTTGGCTTTTTTGGCAGCTGCTGCACACAGCTGGCTCCTATTTAAATGGTTGTCCACTAGGACCCCAAGATCCCTCTCACAGTTACTACTGTTGAGCAATGCACCACCTATACTGTACCTGTGTGTTTTATTTATGTAAAAGGGAGATTATGATCCCGCTATATAGAGTACTGGCGAGACCTCATTTGGAATACTGTGTTCAGCTCTGGAGACCTCACCTACAAAAAGATATTGATAAAATTGAACGTGTCCAAAGACGGGCTACGAAAATGGTGGAAGGTCTTAGGCATAAAACTTATCAGAAAAGACTTCATGAATTCAACCTGTATAGTCTGGAGGGCAGAAGGAAAAGGGGGGACATGATCGAAACATTTAAATACTTTAAAGGGTTAAATAAGGTTCAGGAGGGAAATGTTTTTAAAAGGAAAGTGAACAAAAGAACAAGGGGACACAATCTGAAGTTAGTTGGGGGAAAGATGAAAAGCAACATGAGAAAATATTATTTTACTGAAAGAGTAGTAGATCCTTGGAACAAACGTCCAGCAGACGTGGTTGGTAAATCCACAGGAACTGAATGTAAACATGCCTGGGATAAACATATATCCATCCTAAGATAAAATACAGGAAATAGTATAAAGGCAGACTAGATGTACCAGGAGGTCTTTTTCTGCTGTCAGTCTTCTATGTTTCTATTTGTCCTTTCTTTTGCCTAATCTGGAGACGTATAAACACACCCAGTTGAGTATCTCCGCTCCTTCTCTACACCAGTCATTTCTTTTAAGTTTCCCAGCAGAGTTTAAAGCAAACAACCACCCCAAAAAAATGTATTTAAGAACTTGCAAGACCGTTTCCTCACCAAATAAGGTAGATTGCCTGGTGGACTCTAAGCTGTTGCCTTTATAAATGGGCTTGGAGAGTTTTCCAATCCTGATTTCTTGTTTCATCCACGGAGAAGCTGGGACCTTTCTTTTTTCCTCCACCTTCAGCCAAGCGAGGGGAGTCCCATCTCTAAATTTGGCTTCTCTCCAGGGAATCCAAAGTTTTTAGGGTGTTGTTGTTTCTTAAATCATCCACTTTGGGATGGTGCGAAAAACTTGAGAAATCTAATTTGGGAAAGATAACGTAAAGTGTCGTGGAAAACGAGAAGGTGCTATCTCGCTTCTACGGGGAAACTGTGGATAGAAGACCACCCGGAGAAGGGTTCAAACCAGGACCAGCTGTCCTATTGGGTGGAGAATGGAAGACGGAGGTAGAAGCCACGCAATGAATTTGTGGGTCCAAATGAATTTGTGGGTTAACCCGCAGGCAAGGTATGTACTCCATCGCTGAAGGTTCTCAAGAACCTTCACAAGTATTTGTATGGGATGCTGTTGTCAAGCCGGTGCAGGTGATAAATTATTGAATATTTATTGATTTTTTTTGTTTTAAAAATTCAATAATAATAATAATAATAATAATAATAATAATAATAATAATGGGTTAAATAAGGTTCAGGAGGGAAGTGTTTTTAATAGGAAAGTGAACACAAGAACAAGGGGGCACAATCTGAAGTTAGTTGGGGGAAAGATCAAAGGCAACATGAGAAAATATTATTTGACTGAAAGAGTAGTAGATCCTTGGAACAAACTTCCAGCAGACGTGGTTGGTAAATCCACAGTAACTGAATTTAAACATGCCTGGGATAAACATATATCCATTGTAAGACAAAATACAAGAAATAGTATAAGGGGAGATTAGATGGACCAGGAGGTCTTTTTCTGCCGTCAGTCTTCTATGTTTCTATGTTTCTAATAATAATAAAAAAGAAGCTGCTGATAAATTAATGGCTTGCCACACTATCTATCGAAAGCCTGATGTTTGTGGCAACTTGTGCATGGGGATTTTCATGATGCAGCCACGAAGCATTCTTTTGAGGGGTTCAAGGCCATCCTAAGGCCATCACATGGGCGGAAGCGGAAGGAGGATTTGCCATGCTGGCACAATCTGAGAGGGAAACGTGACAAGTTTGTGTGGTGGTGGGGATGACAAGGGATGTGAACTTTCAACTGGGTGGGAAACTCATTCAGGCTTCCCAGTGTAGGTGTCAGGATGGGTCCGGCAATAAATTGGAACTTTCAGGAGCACTTTGACGTGGACTTTGATTTAGCTCGGATGCTACCTGGATCCTTGACAATTAACCGGAATCTGAGTTTTCCCACCCAGTTGAAAGTTCACATCCCTTGTCCCCCCACCCCACCCACAAACTTGTCATGTTGCCTACTCAGATCTCCTGAGGTCTTCTGCCTTGGACCTCCACGTTTATTTATTTATTATTTAGATTTGTATGCCGCCCCTGTCCGCAGACTCGGGGCGGCTCACAACAAAATAAAACATGACAAATCTAATAATTATAATTTAAAATATTTTAAAAACCCCATTTACTAAGCAAACATACATACAAACATACCATGCATAAATTGTATATGCCCGGGGGAGATGTCTCAGTTCCCCCATGCCTGATGACAAAGGTGGGTTTTAAGGAGCTTACGAAAGGCAAGGAGAGTAGGGGCAGTTCTAATCTCTGGGGGGAGCTGGTTCCAGAGAGTCGGGGCCGCCAAAGAGAAGGCTCTTTCCCTGGGGCCCGCCAACCGACATTGTTTAGTTGACGGGACCCGGAAAAGTCCCACTGTGGGACCTAATCGGTCGCTGGGATTCGTGCGGCAGAAGGTGGTCTCGGAGATATTCTGGTCCAATGCCATGAAGGGCTTTAAAGGTCATAACCAACACTTTGAATTGTGACCGGAAATTGATCGGCAACCAATGCAGACTGCGGAGTGTTGGTGAAACATGGGCATACCTAGGGAAGCCCATGATTGTTCTCGCAGCTGCATCCTGCAGGATCTGAAGTTTCCGAACACTCTTCAAAGGTAGCCCCATATAGAGAGCGTTACAGTAGTCGAGCCTCGAGGTGATGAGGGCATGAGTGACTGTGAACTGTGACTCCTGGTCCAAATAGGGTCGCAACTGATGCACCAGGCGAACCTGGGCGAACGCCCCCCTCGCCACAGCTGAAAGATGGTTCTCTAATGTGAGCTGTGGGTCGAGGAGGACGCCCAAGTTGCGGACCCTCTCCAAGGGGGTCAATAATCCCCGCCCGGGTGATGGACGGACAGGTGGGATTGTCCTTGGGAGGCAGAACCCACAGCCACTCCGTCTTATCCGTTTCTTTCCACCGCTGTGATTTTATCGTTTCTTTTTTGAATTTGGCACAGTTGTATCTCCCATGCTCCAAGCTCTTTGGGGGGCTTCCTTCTTCGAGAGTCTACCCCGCTGGCTTGGACATGGCTTCGGTTTAGCCACGACGTTCCTTCGATGTGGTCCTCCTTTACCAATTCCTTGGATGGTCGAAGATCAAAGAGGTCAGAGTTAGGAGTGTTTCACAGGGAGAAAGAGAGCGAGTGAGGTTTCTTTGGTTTTGGACCAAGGGTATCGGACTCCTGAGATGAGAAGTGAGGCTGCCCCAAAGAAGAGGGGGGTGTCATCAAATTATTCTCCAAAGCACCAGAGGGCGGAACAAGAAATAAGTCAGTTGGAAATTAAATCAAGGAGAGAAGCAACCTGGAAATTAAGGTGAAACTTCCTAGCAGTGAGAACAATTAACCAGTGGAACAGCTTGACACCAAAAGTTGTGGATGTGCCATCACAGGAGGTTTTTAAAAAGAGACTGGACAGTCTCCAAAGTCCTTTCCAGCTCTAGTCTATTCTAAATCTGTGCCCAGGATAGAGTCTCTCTCTCTCTCTCTCTTTCTTTCTTGCTCTCTCTTTTTCTCTCATTTGCTCTTGCTCTTGCTCTCCCCCCCCTCTCTCTTTCTCTTGCTCTCTTTCTGTCTCTTTCTCTCATTTGCTCTTTCTCTCTTTCTCTCTCTCTTTCTCTTGCACTCTTTCTCTCTCCCTCCCTCTCTTTTTCTTTCTCTCTCTTTCTCTCATTTGCTCTCTTTCTTTTTCTTTCTTTCTCTCCATCACTCTCTCTCTTTCTCTCTCTTTCTCCCTCTCCCTCTCCCTCTCTCTTTCTCTCTTGCTCTCATTTGCTCTTTCTCTCTTTCTCTCTCTCTTTCTCTTGCACTCTCTCTCTCTCTCCCTACCTCTCTTTTTCTTTCTCTCTCTCTCCTTTTCTCTCTCTCTTTTTCTTGCTCTCTTTCTCTCATTTGCTCTCTTTCTTTTTCTTTCTTTCTCTCCATCACTCTCTCTCTTTCTCTCTTTCTCCCTCTCCATCTCTCTTTCTCTTGCTGTCTTTCTCTCATTTGCTCTTGCTCTCTTTCTCTCTCGCTTTCTCTTGCACTCTTTCTCTCTTTTTCTTTCTCTCTCTCCTTCTCTCTCTCTTTTTCTTGCTCTCTTTCTCTCATTTGCTCTCTTTCTTTTTCTTTCTTTCTCTTTCTCTCCATCACTCTCTCTTTCTCTTTCTCTCTCTCTTTCTCCCTCTCCCTCTCGCTCTGAGAGCCGGTGTGGAGAAGTTAATCGTTCCTTACCTCTGCAGCTAATGCGCAGAGTCCCCACTGCAGTTGGCAAATCCTGACAGCCCGCCAGCGCTCTGGCAAATGAGCTTGGCTTGAAAGAGCCAGGGGAGACCGAGCGCCCGGGAAGCCCTTGGTTCAACTTTGCGGTAAGACCGTTGATGCTCTCCAAACCTCCCTCTGGTCCAGGGCAACAAACTCATCCTCTGCCTCCAGTTTATTTCCAAGGATTTGGGGAAGTGGATGTGGTGGGGGGGGGAGAGGAGAGAGCAAGGAAGGAAAGAGACTTTCTCCCCCTTTTCTTAATTCCCCCCCCCCCCCGCTCCGCCGCGGAAGACAGCTGGGAAATGTTGCCGCACAGGACGGTGAAATTGGATTTGCAAGAAAGAGAGAGCAGAAGGGAAGTCTGGAAAAGGCTGACGGAGGAAGGGAGGAGGGAGCAGAGAGACATGTCATTTGCATGGCCCGGCCAGATGGTCTTTGGGGGGTGGGTGGGTGTGCCGGTGGGTGGGGGTGACTGTGTGTGTCTATTCTCTCTTGGAATATGTTTTTGGCTTTCGTTCTGCTGCATGGCTTGGGAGGGAGGCCAACATAGAGAGCAGGAACATCTTCATCCCCAACAGCAGGATTCCGATGATGGATAAGTGGTCCTCTCCTTTTCCTTGCCCGCCATTCCAAACTATTACTCCTCCTCCTCCTCCTCTTCTTCTTCCTCCTTCTATTTTTCCTCCTCCTCCTCCTCCTCTTACTATTTCTACTTCTCCTCCTCTTCTTCTTCTCCTCCTCCTTCTCCTTCCTACTCCTACTCCTCCTTCTTCCACTTCCTCCTCGTCCTCCTCCTCTTCTTCTTCTTCCTCCTCCTCCTCCTATTTCTTCTCCTCCTCTTCCTCTTCCTATTTCTACTTCTCCTCCTCCTCCTCCTTCCTACTACTCCTTCTTCTTCTACTTCCTCCTCGTCCTTCCCTACTACTATTACTTCTCCTCCTTCTCCTTTTCCTCCTCCTCCACCACCACCACCACCATCATCATTATAATAAATGCGTATTTCATAAAGTTAAAAAAAATAATCTGCATGGGGTGGATTCCCATTCCTGTGCACACAGCTTCACTTCTCCTCAATCAAACACAACCCTGATGATGCCGTTGTTGAAATCAATGACATCCCTGGATTAGATGGTGTAGCGGTCTGAGGGGCCTGTTGTGAGTGCTCCTTGTCCACCTCAGGTCATGTCAGATTCTGAGGAGGATGAGCCCGGCCCCTCTGGGTATGCTGGGCCGGGGGGGGGGGTTGCCAGCTGAAGCAGAGAGCGAGGGAGAAAGTGACTTTAGTGAACCCGAGGAACCACTAGAGGGGGCTGATGTGACAATGGGGGAGTGGTCCAAGTCAGAGGATGAGGAAGACATGAAAGTGGATAGCCCGTGGATAGACCCTCAGAAGGTGAGAGGAACTGCATAGTAAAAGGGATTATCTTACAGCTTTAGCCTCTTTGAGTTGTGATGTCACTTCCAGACAGTATAAAAGCAAAGGATTTGGGGTAATGGGGTGTGATGTTTCAACGCCCGTTCAATGGAAGAGGTTTTAGAGTGTTTATTTATTTATTTATTTATTTATTTATTTTGTCCAATACACAATGAGGGTTTTGGTGCGTATATATCTATATACGCATAGTAAAATACACGATGAAGGTTATAGAGGAGATACTCATACTAAAATATATCTAAGAAATAATAGAAAAGAAGATAAAGTAATAGAACATATCAATGAAAGAATAGAAGAAGAGATATAGGAATAGAAGAAAGGTATAGGAGATATAGGAGAGCAATAGGACAGGGGACGGAAGGCACTCTAGTGCACTTGTACTCGCCCCTTACTGACCTCTTAGGAATCTGGATAGGTCAACTGTAGATAATCTAAGGGTAAAGTGTTGGGGGTTTGGGGATGACACTACGGAGTCTGGTAATGAGTTCCACGCTTCGACAACTCGGTTACTGAAGTCATATTTTTTACAGTCAAGTTTGGAGCGGTTAATATTAAGTTTAAATCTGTTGTGTGCTCTTGTGTTGTTGTGGTTGAAGCTGAAGTGTGAGTGGGTACTTGAACAAGGCTTCAAAAACATGATTCCTAAGACATTCTTTGCTGGATGAGGTTTGTCCGAGATGGTGAGGTGCTTTATTTTCTTGAATGATAAATGGACTTTGTTCTCTAAGGCAGTGTTTTTCAACCAGTGTGCTGCAGCACACTAGTGTGCCGTGAGACATGGTCAGGTGTGCCGCAAAGCTCAGAGAGAGAAAGAAAACGAGAGAGAAAGAGAAAGAAAGCAAGAGAGAGAAAGAGAGAAAGAAAGAAAGACAAAAAGAAAACAAGAGAGAGGAAGAAAGAAAGAGAGAGAGAAAGAAAGACAGAGAGAGAAAGCAAGAGAGAAAAAGAAAATGAGAGAGAGAAAGAAAGAGAGAGAGAGAGAGAGAAAGAAAACAAGAGATAGAAAGAAAGCAAGGGAGAGAGCAAGAGATAGAAAGAAGGAAAGAAAGAAAGAAAGAAAGAGAGAGAGAGAGAAAGAGAGGGAGGGAAGGTGGGAGAGAAAGACAGGGAGGGAGGGAGGGAGGGAGAAAGAGCAAAAAAGAGGAAGGAAGGGAGAGAGAGAGAAAGAAAGAGGGATGGAGAGAGAGAAAAGGAAGGGAGAGAAAGAAGGAGGGAGAGAGAAATAGAGCGAAAGGGAGGAAGAGAGAAAAAAAATTGTCCAAACTTTTTTTAGCTGCCCCCCCCCCTCAATGTGCCCCAGGGTTTTGTAAATGTAAAAAATGTGCCGTGGCTCAAAAAAGGTTGAAAATCACTGCTCTAAGGAATGCCAATTAGGCCATCCCAGACCTTATCGATGTTTCCCTTTGGATAGAGAAATTATTCCCTTTCGGTTGCTATTCAAATCTGCTTTTCGCTGTGTGTCGCTCTGGGGGCCATGCACAGAATTATTACCTGCCCACCTTTTTCTCCTTCACCTCCAGGAATTAACGCCCAGGCTCGGAAGCTCCAGCGCAACCGGACCAAAGGCACCATGACCCTCTTGATGGCTTGCCATACGTCCCCCCCTAACCTTAGGCGCACCGTCAGTGAGACCAGCCTTAGCCAAGCGGGCCCGCCGGAAGACCAGAAAGAGGAGGGGCCTCTTCGGCGGCACTACTCCACGCTGCCGGAGACCCTCCGATGTGTGGAGGGGGTACCAGACGGTCGGGCGGCGGCTGCCCTAGAAGAGACGAACGGAGGCAACACCTTGAGACTCTCGCTGTACCAATCCCCACACCTGCTTCTCCTCCAGGGATATAGCCAGCAGCATGTAAGTGTCCGATCTCGCCTTCTTCAAATTGTCTCCCTACTAGATGCCTTGGATTGCACCTCCCATAATCCCCAGCCTTCAAAAGTCATGCCTGGGTGTTGGAAAGCCACGGCCATGATTCGTGGTGGGGTAGGATTCATGGGTGGCTTCTAACTTACCTCGCCACCAGTTTTCTTTTTCCTGTGTTATGTGGCTGTGTGCGTATCACGCACTGAATGGCCACAGTTCGCATGTATTATTATTATTATTATTATTATTATTATTATTATTATTATTATTATTTATTAGATTTGTATGCCGCCCCTCTCCGTAGACTCGGGGCGGCTCACAACAATAACAAGAACAATGTAAAAAACAAATCTAATAATTTAAAAAACACTAAAAAACTCATTATTAAAAGCAAACACACACACAAACATTCCATGTATAAACTGTATAAGCCCGGGGGAGATGTGTCAGTTCCCCCATGTCTGACGACAGAAATGAGTCTTAAGAACTTTACGAAAGGCAAGGTGGGTGGGGGCAACTCTGATATCTGGGGGGAGTTGGTTCCAAAGGGTCGGGGCCGCCACAGAGAAGGCTTTTCCCCTGGGTCCCGCCAAACGACATTGTTTAGTTGACGGGACCCGGAGAAGGCCAACTCTGTGGGACCTAAATGGTCGCTGGGATTCATGCGGCAGAAGGTGGTCCCTGAGATAATGTGATCCGGTGCCATGGAGGGCTTTATAGGTCATAACCAACACTTTGAATTGTGACCGGAAACTGATCAGCAACCAATGCAGACTGCGGAGTGTTGGTGTGACATGGGCATATTTAGGAAAGCCCATGATAGCTCTCGCAGCTGCATTCTGCACGATCTGAAGTTTCCGAACACTTTTCAAAGGTAGCCCCATGTATACATGCAGTGTCGGAAACTCTGCTTCTGCACATGCGCAGAAGCAAAAACAAGATGGCGGTGCCCAGCATCGACAGAACGGGCTCCTTGATGTCATCACCGGTTGACTAACAGTTCTAAAGAACCAGTTAGAACCGGTAGGAATCCATCTCTGGGTAGGATAGTCTCCAGGGTGGATTCCCGATTCTGCTGCAACTGGTGTGCTACGCACAGTTTTACTTCTGCTGTAGGCGCGTCGGCACATCCCAGCAAGATTTTGCTTCTGCACATGTGCAGGAGGAAAATATCACTTTAATGTGTGTGCGCACTCACAGGGGAAGCAAAGCTGTGCGCCCAGCTCAATTTTCGCCATCGGTACGCCATCCTTATCTGTACCGGTGGAAACCCAATACTGATAGTGTCCCATACTGGAGTTCCCTAGAGTGCAACTATCATTTCCTAGCTAGGTTTCTTCTGGAAGATTAGAACTACAACTCCCATGTCTCCCAGCCAGGCTCCTTCCCCATCCTGCTATTCTCTAGATCCATAACTGCCACTCTTCTCAATCTGTTCCCTTCTTGGCCACCATACCCTCCCACTCAACCCTGGGAGAGGCCCACCATCACACCATGTGAGTCCTCCATCCATACGGAGGAGGGAACATCTACGTTGATCTTGGTAGCCCTCTTGTTGGGCTGGGAAAGAGAAGCCCCCCCCCTCAACAGTAACGGGCTGCTCCCAACTAGTACTAGTACTAGTATAGTCTAGCATATAGTACTACTCTATAGTACACTATAGCACTGGTAGTAAATTCCAGGATGCGTGTGCGAGATTTGGCTTGTGCCCAAAGCTAAATATTGTGTGAGGATACTTGTGTGAGATTTTGGCAGTTTTGGGTGAGTTTTTGCTTCTGTGTATGCGGGGAAGCAAAAATATCAGTGAAAATCGCCAAAATCTCACTCCCGTGCTCATCCTCATGCAAGATTAGACTTCTGCGCATGGGCAGAAGCCGAATCTCATACCAGCAGTGCCCCCGAACCCGGCACAAGGGTTGCCCCCATAATCAGAACAGTTTGTCCCCGAGTTCAGCCAACCTTTCTCTCCGTTTGTGTGTCGGACTCCACAGGACAGGCTAGTGTACCTCTTGAACCGCGACCAGCACACGGTTGGCCAAAGGACTCAAGCCAGCAAGCCAAGCATCAGCCTTTCAGCACCGGACATCCTTCCCCTCCACTGCTCCATCCGGCGGGTGAAGCTGCCCAGCCGTTCTCGCCCCCGCCGCTCGGAAGAGAAGCTGATCTTAGAACCCATCCGGGGCGCCGACGTCTCCATCAACTTCTCCGAGGTGGCGAAGACGACGGTGCTCCGTCACGGTGATCTCATCTCCCTCGGCCTCTCCTACCTCTTCCTCTACAAGGACCCTCTCCAAGCTCAGCCGCTGCCCACCCAGACGCTGGCGAAGCTGAAAGCCATGCGCCGGGCTTCCGAACCCGAGACGTCGCCCGCCGCTTGCAAGCTGTGTGGCGGCCACTTCAAAGACAAGGCCACCTCCTCCAAAAAGCAAGAGGCGCACTCCTCCTCCTCCGAGCGGAAGAGCGGCCGGAGGAAGCTGCACCTGGAATTCAACAAGGCCAACGAAGACCTCTTGCTGAGAAGGATCCTGACCCTCATCGAACCCACAGGGGACGACCACAAGTTGGCGCCGGCTTTTCTGTTGTGTCTCTGCATCCAGCATTCGGCCACCCATTTTCGGCTGGGCGACTTCGGGCAGCTGCTCCTCAAGGCCACGAAAATGGTTCAGAAGAGTGTGTGGGTCAGTGGGTCTGTTCTGAAAGGAGGAAATGTGTGTGGGGGGTGGCAGTTTAGGGTTTGAGGGTGGGACCACTTTGGCCCTTGTGAGTTTTGTCCTGTTATCCCTCCCGCTCATGTCTGAGGGGGTCCTGGGAGGTCTTTGAGCTTGGCGGGGTCTTTTGTAGACGTTTCTGTTAGTTTGTCTTGGTGCAGCTAGGCTGCGAGACCTTCGACATAGGCAGAGCAGAGTTTTTGGTAACAGTGTGGATGTTAGTTAGTTTAATTAGTTACTTGATTAGATTTGTATGCCGCCCCTCTCCGAAGACTCAGGGCGGCTCACAACATAATAGTAATGCAATATATTACAAATCTAATAGTAAAAGTTAAATCAGTTTAAAAGCATTAATACATATCAAAATCCCTAACTATACAATCATACACATTCAACCTAATCTATCATACAGTGAGGCCGAAAACATAATTAAAAAGGGGGGAAGAGGTGGTAATTATCCCCATGCCTGGCGACAAAGGTGGGTCTTCAGCATTTTATGGAAGGCGAGGAGGGTGGGGGCTATTCGAATCTCTGGAGGGAGTTGATTCCAGAGGGCCAGGGCCGCCACAGAGAAGACATTGTTTGGTCGACGGGACCGGAGAAGGCCAACTCTGTGGGACCTAACCGGTCGCTGGGATTCGTGCAGATGTGTGATACAGCCAATAATGACACAGACTTAGTATGCTAAACAAGTATTATTTACATATATACATATTTACAAGCACAAAGCAGAAATAATCGACAAATCACACATAGCAGCACGAAGCAGAATACAGTGTTCCCTCGATTTTCGCGGGTTCGAACTTCGTGAAAAGTCTATACCATGGTTTTTCAAAAATATTAATTAAAAAATACTTTGCGGTTTCCCCCCTATACCACTGCTCGATGATGTCATATATCATCACCAAACTTTCGTCCGCCTTGAATAAATATTTTTTTAAATAAACTTTAATAAATAAACATGGTGAGTAATGATCTAAATGGTTGCTAAGGGAATGGGAAATTGCAATTTAGGCATTTAAAGTGTTAAGGGAAGGCTTGTGATACTGTTCATAGCCCAAAATAGTGTATTTACTTCCGCATCTCTACTTCGCGGAAATTCGACTTTCGCGGGCGGTCTCGGAACGCAACCCCCGCGAAAATTGAGGGAACACTGTATACGCCCCCCACAAAGTAAAGGCAAAGAATGAATGAGCTCCCCAGCATCATCATCGGGAGAGAATGCTGGCGCCCTCTTATGGCGAACCAGCCAAAGTCCTTAAAGGTATATTGCATCAAACTACAATTGGTAGTTTACATACATGGCAACCTCATGACCCAAATAGGTAAATAGAAGGGAGAGGGGTTTGTGGAGAGGAGGAGGAGGAGGAGGAGAGGAAGAGAACAGTGGGGTCCTGGGAGGTCTCTGAGCTTGGTGGTTTTCATACAGATGTTTCATGACCCAACTAGGTAACACCATCAGTGCTAGAAGGGAGAGGGGTTTGTGAAGTGGTGGAGATGGAAGTGGAGGAGAAGGAGAAGGAGGAGGATTCCTTAAATCACTGGCATGTACAGTGATACCTCGTCTTACAAACTTAATTGGTTCCGGGTTGAGGTTCTTAAGGTGAAAAGTTTGTAAGACTTAACAATGTTTCCCATAACAATCAATGGAAAAGCGATTAATGCATGCAAGCCCCAAATTCACCCCTTTTGCCAGCAGAAGCGCCTGTTTTTGCGCTGCTGGGATTCCCCTGAGGCTCCCTTCCATGGGAAACCCCACCTCCGGACTTCTGTGTTTTTGCGATGCTGCAGGGGAATCCCACAAGGGGAATCTCAGCATCGCAAAAACGGGCGCTTCGCTGGCAACGGAAGTCCGGAGGTGGGGTTTCCCAGCGAAGGGAGCCTCAGTGAAATCGCAGCATCGCAAAAACACCAAAGTCCTCGAAACCCCACCTTTGGAGCTTTGTGTTTTTGCGATGCTGCGATTTCACTGAGGCTCCCTGTTGCAACATACCCCTCCCTGGGAAACCCCACTTCTGGAATTCCGTTGCCAGCGAAGCGCCCATTTTTGCACTGCTGGGATTCCCCTGCAGCATCACAAAAACACAGAAGTCCAGAGGTGGGGTTTCCCATGGAGGGGAGCCTCAGGGGAATCCCAGCAGCGCAAAAATGGGTGCTTCGCTGGCAACGGAAGTCCGGAGCTGGGGCATCCCAGCAGCGGCGGTGGGTTTGTAAGGTGAAAATAGTTTGTAAGAAGAGGCAAAAAAATCTTAAACCCCGGGTTTGAATCTCAAAAAGTTTGTATGACGAGGCGTTTGTAAGACGAGGTATCACTGTATTTTGATTTTTTTTTAAAAAAATTGTTTCCATGTCTTTTCCGGTTCTAGGAGAAAACCAACGAGCTTGCAGAAAAACAATCCTCACAGTAAGTTTCCTGTATTCTTATTTCTTTCAAGTAATAGTCTACCTCCCACTCAAGGGTTAAGGGCCAATATATCTTCAGGATCTGAATTGCAAGCTGTCAAGCTGTTCCCCTTGCACGCATGGGTCCTTTATCTTGTTTGAGTAGCAGGCACTCACAGGCAAGATTAGCAAATAGCCTTATCTCCCTCCCCCCCTGTCCCGTGCTGGAGCGGGACCCTAAAATATCTCCCACAAAGATCAAACGGCTTTGAGAAGACTGGGTTGAGTGACGATGGCGGGCGTTTGAAGAAAAAATAAATCTAACTGGGGGAATTTAAAAACACCAACAACAAACCCATGAAAATGTAAATCCAGCGTTTTCAGTCTTCCTTGCGATAATTGGAGCAATATTATTGGATAAGTGAAGGGTTTGGGTTGGAGGGCTGTCATTTGGGCAGATCCCATTGAAATGGAGAATTAAGCCCATTTGATCGGATCGTCTGATGGGGGGGGGCAGGGGGGAGGAAATTGATGGAACACAGCAGGCATGAGAAAAAGACATACTTTAAAATGAAATGACTCTGAGCCAGCAAAATATTGTGTGCGTGTGTGTGTGTGTAACATATTTTATGCTGATACGGGTTTGCGAACAGTGATTGACTCGGTATGTACAGTGGTGCCTCTACCTAAGAATGCCTCTACTTAAGAACTTTTCTAGATAAGAACTGTGTATTTAAGATTTACCTCCGGAACCGCCTGCTACCGCACGAATCCCAGTGGCCGATAAGGTCCCACAGAGTTGGCCTTCTCCGGGTCCTGTCGACTAAACAATGTCATCTGGCGGGCCCCAGGGGAAGAGCCTTCTCCGTGGTGGCCCCGGCCCTCTGGAACCAACTCCCCCCGGAGATTAGAACTGCTCCCACCCTCCTTGTCTTCCGTAAACTACTTAAGACCCACCTATACCGCCAGGCATGGGGGATTTGAGACATCTTTCCCACAGGCTTATTATAATTTATGTTTGGTATGTATGTGCTGTTTGGTTTTTAATTATGATAGGGTTTTTAGTTTTTTAATATTAGATTTGTGCCAGTATAATATTGTTTTTATCGTTGTTGTGAGCCGCCCCGAGTCTTCGGAGAGGGGTGGCATACAAATCTAATAAATTATTATTATTATTATTATCATTATCATCATCATCATCATCATCATCATCATCATCATCATCATCATCATCATCATCTCAGGGTCTCTCTTTATTTTTTAAGCCTTAAAATTTTGGATTTTTTGATTCCCCTCCCCTTCTTCCTTCAGCAATGATTGTCCTCCTCCTCTTCTTCCTCTTCCTCCTCCCACCCAAATTCCAAGCTTTTATTTCTTTCCTAATGGGTTTGCACACATTATTTGCTTTTACATTGATTCCTATGGGAAAAATTGCTTCTACTTACCAAACTTTTCTACTTAAGAACCTGGTCACGGAATGAATTAAGTTCGTAAGTAGAGGTACCACTGTATGTGTGTTTGTTTGGATAGTTCGCTAGGCTTTTTATAATGGGTTTTTTTTAAAACTGTTTTTATTATTTATATTTGACTCTTGTATCATTGTATTATTATTGTTGCAAGCCATCCTGAGTCCCATGGGATTTGGCAGCATAGAAGTCAAATAAATGAAATGATATGAAAATGGAGACTAGTATAGATCCAAACACAGCATAATCCAATTTTCATAATGTACCCTATTGATAAAGATCTTCCTATCCCAGAGAGAACTTATTTGGTAGAATTCCATCCTAATGTTCAGATAACAAAATGACAGAGTTGGGAGCGATATTAGAGATCTTCTAGTCCAACACCCTCCCTGCTTAAGTAGGAAAACCTTTACCAGTGATGGCGAACCTATGGCACGAGTGCCACAGGTGGCACGCAGAGCTATATCTACTGCCACGCGAGCCGTTGCCCTAACTCAGCTCCAACATGCATGTGTGTGCTGGCCAGCTGATTTTTGGCTCACACAGAGGTTCTGGGAGGGCGTTTTTGGCTTCCAGAGAGCCTCCAGAGGGATGGTGGAGGGCGTTTTCACCCTCCCCAGCTCCCCCGGAAGCCTTTGGAGAGGGTGAAACACCAGCCAACTGGGCCCACCAGAAGTTGGGAAATAGGTCATTTCTGGTCTCCAGAGGGCCTCCGGGGGTCGGGGGAAGCTGTTTTCACCCTCCCCAGGCATTGAATTATGGGTGTAGGCACCTTTTTCGGCACCCAAGGAAAGAAAGGTTCACCATCACTGTTCTAGGAACACAACCCTCAAAATAGAACTATGGGAGCTATTTCCCTCAGCACATCTGGAAAGAAGCTCTGGGAAAGCTCTCCTAGCCATCTGAAGACTTCTTTTCATTCGCGGTCTGTTTTGTCAGCCAAGATCCAGCGTCGCTTTCCCGCTTTACCATCTCAGACCTTCTCCCGGACCTTCAGCACGTGGTCTTCTGGATGTCCAACTCCATCGAGATCCTGTACTTCATTCAGCAGAAATCCCCCGTTTACATCCAGAACATGGAAGAGGAGCTGGACATCAAAGGTAAATGGGTGGGACATCCATTCTTAGCGTTGAGGCAACGGCAAGAGCTTCCTTGGAATTTTGATCTGGTTGGAACGTCAAGTAGAAGTTGACTTTCACCCAGTGCCATTCCTCAGGGTTGGGAAAACTGGTGGTCCTCCAGATATTCCTGAATTCTACTTCAATAGCCATCAAGGACCATGGTGTAGTGATATTTGAGATACCATATTTTCCAGAGTGTAAGATGCATCTTTTTCCTGCCCAAACGAGGCTGAAACTTTGGGTGCATCTTATACTCCAAATGTAGCTTCTCCCAAGCTTATTTTTTTATGCCTGATGAGGTGCTAAAATGATATTCTGTGCTTTGCTAGCTAAGTGATCTTTCCTTTGCCCGTTTTTTTAATTGCTGCTTCCTCTGAAAATCAGCTGAGCTAGCAAAGGGATCATCCCTTTGCTTGCTTCTTTCATTATTGCTCCCTCCGACAATCAGCTTAGTTTCTGTTCTTTGCTAGCAAGTAATCTTCCACTAGCCAGATGAATACTTAGTAAGTAAGTAGATTATTTTTCCCCTATTTTCTTTCCCCAAAACTGAGGTGCGTCTTATACTTCAGTGTTTCTTATGCACTGAAAAATACGGTACAGTAATACCTCGTCTTACAAACCTAATTGGTTCCAGGGGGAGGTTCGTAAGGCGAAAAGTTCGTAAGACGAAACATTGTTTCCCATAGGAAACAATGTAAAATCAATTAATCCGTGCAATGAAAAAAAAACAAACGCAAAAAAACCCCGCCGCCCGGCTGTCACCCTTTGAAACAGCCGGGGGGCTTCCCAGCGTCCTCCTGAACCCGAACGCCAAACCCGAACTTCCAGGTTCGGCGTTTGGGAGGCCGCCAAGAAGCCCCACTGCCCAGCTGTCACCTTTTAAAACAGCCGGGGGGGCTTCTCGGCGGCCTCCCGAACGCCGAACCCGGAAGTTCGGGTTTGGCCTTCAGGTTCAGGAGGACGCTGAGAAGCCCCCCGGCTGTTTCAAAAAGCAACAGCCGGGCAGTGGGGCTTCTTGGCAGCGGCGGGCATAGTTCCCTCTAAGCTGAGCAGTGAGCAATCGCTCACTTAAAAATCATCATCAACTCAGAGTTTTCCAAACCTGCCCAGAAGCCGAGAGGGAAAGAGTGAGAGGGAAGGAGAGAGAGAGGAAGAGAGGAAGAGAAACAGATAGAAAAAAGAGAGGAAGGAAAAGAGAAAGAAAAAGAATGGGAGTAAGGAAGAGAGAAAGAAAATCAAAATCTAGTTTGAAACTAGCTCAACTATTTAAGTGGCATTTTGATATTGATAGAGTTGCCCTATTATGAGCTCACTGTTATAGACACACAGTACAGTATTTTATTTTGATATTCTCTGAGGCAAAACAGGGTGGGTTTTTTATTTGTTTGTTTGTTTGTTTGTTTATTTATTTATTTATTTATTTATTTAGTTATTTAGTTATTTAGTTATTTAGTTATTTAGTTATTTAGTTATTTAGTTATTTAGTTAGTTATTTAGTTATTTAGTTATTTAGTTATTTAGTTATTTAGTTATTTAGTTATTTAGTTATTTAGTTATTTAGTTATTTAGTTATTTAGTTATTTAGTATTTCTGTGCCGCCCAGTCCCGAAGGGACTGCCGCTCAGACACTATACTTTTCCGCCCACCCTCAAAAAAAATTAGAGGGAACACTGGCGGCGGGTTCGTAAGAAGGACAAAGTTTGTAAGAAGAGGCAAAAAATTTCTGAACCCCGGGTTCGTATCATGGGTTGTTCGTAAGACGAGGGGTTCGTATCATGAGGTACCACTGTACTTGGTCTCTCTTGGTTTCGTTAATTGCAACCCACCTGGAGATCCATTGTGATTAAACAGAGCTGGACAAAGCGATTGAGGATCACTCTCTCTGCTGTCCAAGCAACAATTTTACGGGCCACCGTAAAAGGTCTTACAAGGCAAACACGTCCATAATTTTTTTTTTCCTTTTGTGGATGACCAGCCAAAGAAAAATCCCTCCTTAGCTGAACTGAACTATTTCCCAGGGCAAGGAAAGCTTGAGTTGGATGAAAACCGGCCGATTCCTCAGCTGGTTGACCTTGAGTAATCTTTCATGATTCTCTTTCTCCCCTTTCTCCTCCCCCGGCTTCATCCCAGAGGGAAAAAGAGAGAGAAAAACAAACCATGTTCTGGACACCTGCCATGTTTTTTTGGTCCTATCTCAGTTCCCAGGCTGATAGCACAAGGAAGAAGGTCAAGGGAATGAAATTGCACTGAAAATTCGGCTCCAGTCGGTGGATTCAATCCAACCCCTCCTCACCCACCTCCCCAAAGTAGAAAGCTAGCATGTCAAGAAGAAGACAGCTTATTTTTTGTTTTCTTTTATTTTGTTCTACATATATAGAAACATAGAAGACTGACGGCAGAAAAAGACCTCATGGTCCATCTAGTCTGCCCTTATACTATTTCCTGTATTTTATCTTGCAATGGATATATGTTTATCCCAGGCATGTTTAAATTCAGTTACGGTGGATTTACCAACCACATCTGCTGGAAGTTTGTTCCAAGGGTCTACTACTCTTTCAGTGAAATAATATTTCCTCACGTTGCTTTTGGTCTTTCCCCCAACTAACTTCAGATTGTGTCCCCTTGTTCTTGGGTTCACTTTCCTATTAAAAACACTTCCCTCCTGGACCTTATTTAACCCTTTAATATATTTAAATGTTTCGATCATGTCCCCCCTTTTCCTTCTGTCCTCCAGACTATACAGATTGAGTTCATGAAGTCTTTCCTGATACGTTTTATGCTTAAGACCTTCCACCATTCTTGTAGCCCGTCTTTGGACCCATTCAATTTTGTCAATATCTTTTTGTAGGTGAGGTCTCCAGAACTGGACACAGTATTCCAAATGGGGTCTTACCAGCGCTCTATAGAAGGGGATCACAATCTCACTCTTCCTGCTTGTTATACCTCTAGCTATGCAGCCAAGCATCCTACTTGCTTTTCCTACTGCCCGACCACACTGCTCACCCATTTTGAGACTGTCAGAAATCACCACCCCTAAATCCTTCTCTTCTGAAGTTTTTGCTAACACAGAACTGCCAATGCAATACGCAGATTGAGGATTTCTTTTCCCCAAGTGCATTATTTTACAATTGGAAACATTAAACTGCAGTTTCCATTGCTTTGACCATTTATCTAGTAAAGCTAAATCATTTGCCATATTACGGACCCCTCCAGGAATATCAACCCTATATGTAATCAATAGGTGGGTGGCATGATTAGGTAGCGTAGAAAGGAAGGAAACTTCTAAAAGAGGGTTTTTGAATTACGCTCGACTGATCAGGAAAGCCGGAAAGCCTCCCAAAATCTCCACGTCGGGATCGTGTCTTTTTTCTCTTCCCCAGGATCTAAGGAATCCCTCTTCTCTTTGACCATCACAGCCAGTGAGGAAGCCATGACGATTCTGGAGGAAGTGATCATGTATACCTTCCAGCAGTGTGTTTACTACATCTCCAAGGTACACCAACCTCTAGAAAGTTGGCACCGACCCGTCTCCTGGAAGAATGAAATATTATAGGAAACATTAATTCAATAAATATCTTAAATATATTATTAATAATATATTTCCCTGGGTGTCTGTAAATACTGGTGGGTGGGTGCCTCCTCCTTCTGCTCTTCTTCTTCCTCTTCTTCTCTTCTTCCTCCTCTTCCTCCTCTTCCGCTCCTCCTCCTTCTCCTCCTCCTTCTCCTCCTCCTTCTCCTCTCTTCTTCTTCTTCTTCTCTTCTTCCTCCTCTTCTGCTCCTCCTCCTCTCCTCCTCCTTCTCCTCTCTTCTTCTTCTCCTCCTCCTCCTTCTCTTCTTCCTCCTCTTCCTCCTCTCCTCCTCCTCTCTTCTTCTTCTTCTCCTTCTCCTCTTCTTCCTCCTCTCCTCCTCCTCCTCCTCTCTCCTCCTCCTCCTCCTCTTCTTCCTCCTCCTCCTCCTCTTCCGCTCCTCCTCCTCTCCTCCTCCTTCTCCTCTCTTCTTCTTCTTCTTCTTCTTCTCCTCCTCCTCCTTCTCTTCTTCCTCCTCTTCCTCCTCTTCTGCTCCTCCTCCTCCTCCTCCTTCTTCTCCTTCTTCCCCTCCTCCTCCTCTTCCTCCTCCTCCTCCTCTTCCTCCTCCTCCTCCTCTTTCTTCTTCTCGTGATGGGACTTGTTGTATAACAGAAGGAAAGAAGGGAGGGAGGAAGACCAAGAACTTGGCAAGTGGAGAAACATCTGGGCAGCTTTCCAAGTTGGAGGAGGCTCCCGTCTCACCCCAAGCTGGGAGTTAATCCCTCAAATGGGCCGAGTTCCTTCTAAGGGGCAGGAGGACGTCACCCTGCCCTCCAGACAGAGGTCTCCTTTCTTCCCCCTAGCACACAGCCTGCTCTGTTTGGGGTTTCGTCCTCCCACCTCTACCGAGGGAGGCCGCAGATTCCTTTAGCTGGGGGTGGGCCGGTGGGGAGGGGGCAGGCGGGCAGAGGGGGCAGAGTTTTGAGCACATTCTGAGCCTCGCGCAAGCTGGGAAGGGCCTCCAAACCAGAATTTTTGCCGCATAGCAAGAGAGGGGACGGAAAAGGCGCCTCTCGGAGGAATTTGCAATCCAGATGTTAGTCGGAGCAGAGAAAGAGCAGAAGAGAGAAGCCAATTGCTACACTAAAACAACAACAACAGATGTCTACAGCAACAATTATTTTAATTATTAGATTAAATATTATTTAAATATGTAATGATTAAATTATTTAAATATTTAGATATTTAATGACTAGATTGTCTACAGCAGGGGTCCTCAAACTTGGCAACTTTAAGACTTGTGGACTTCAACTCCCAGAATTCTCCAGCCAGCATATGCCACGTTTGAAGACCTCTGGTCTACAGCAACAAGATCGTCTAAACCAGGGGTAGGCAAACTTGGCTCTTCAATGCCATGCGGACTTCAACTCCCAGAGTTTCTGAGCTAGCATGATTGGCTCAGGAATTCTGGGAGTTGGAATCCACAAGTCATAGAAGAGCCATCTTTGCCTACCCTTGGTCTAAAGCAGTGTTTTCAACCAGTGTGCCGCGGCACACTAGTGTGCCGTGAGACATGGTCAGGTGTGCCGCGAAGCTCAGAGAGAGAAAGAAAGCAAGAGAGAGAGAGAGAAAGAGAAAGAAAGAGAGAGAAAGAAAGCAAGAGAGAGAAAGAGCGAGAGAGAGAGAAAGAGAACAAGGGAGAGAGAAATAAATCAAGAGAGAGAGAAAGAGAACAAGAGAAAGAAAGCAAGAGAGAGAGAAAGAGAGAGAAAGAAAGCAAGAGAAAGAGAGGGAGGGAAGGAGAGAGAGAGAAAGACATAGGGAGGGGGAGAGAAAGAGAGCAAAAAAGAGAGGAAGGAAGGAAGAGAAAGAAAGAGGGATGGAGAGGAAGAAAGAGGAAGAAAGGGAGAGAAAGAGGGAGAGAGAAATAGAGCGAAAGGGAGGAAGAGAGAATTTTTCTGTCCAAACTTTTTTTAGCCCCCCCCCCCCTGCCCTGCTCAATGTGCCCCAGGGTTTCGTAAATGTAAAAAATGTGCTGCGGCTCAAAAAAGGTTGAAAATCACTGGTCTAAACAACAGATTAGATTGTCTACAGAATGAACAAGGAAATGGAGCACCTCCCTTATGAAACCAGGTTGTGACGCTTTGGTTTCTTCAGCCTTGAAAGGTGGCATTGAAGAGGTGACTTGAAGTGTATAAAATCATGCATGGGATAGAAAAGGTGGATAGAGAAAAATTCTTTTCTCGATCACACAATACTAGGATGAGGGGGACCTCCCTAAAGCTCATAGGTAAGAAAGTGAGGACAAATCAAGGGAAATATTTCTCCACCCAGAGGGTCCTTGATTGATGGGATTCCCTTCCAGAAGAGGTCGTGACAGTTGTCATTCTGGATGCCTCCAAGGCAGGATTAGATGGATTCATGGGTGCCAAGGGTATCGGTGGTTATTGAAACAGATGTCCAAGTGCCGCCTCTATGTTGGTTGAGGCAGCAGGGTTCCCTTGAGTACCACTTTTGGGGGGTGAAGGGAAAGGGAGGGTCTTGCCTTCTCTTTCTGCTCAAGGTCCCCATGGACAATTGGTGGGCCTCTGTGTGACACAGAATGCTGGACTTGATGGGCTTTGGCCTGATTCAGCATGGCTCTTACTTAGCTTCTTATGTTGTAACCTCAGGCTGGAACAAAGATGCCTTTTCAAGAATCCACTAGATTTCTGGACTTTTTTTTTCTTTGAAGACGTTTCCCTTCTCATCCGAGAAGGTTCTTGAGCTCTGAGTTGAAGACCAGGTTGACTGGATTTGCATTCCGCCCCTCTCCGAAAACTCCAAATACTGCTGTTAGTTATTTTATTTTATTTTATTTTATTTTATTTTTTATTTATTTATATTTATTTATTTATTTATTTATTTATTTATTTATTTATTTATTTATTTATTTATTTATTTATTTATTTATTTATTTATTTATTTATTTATTTATTAGATTTGTATGCCGCCCCTCTCCGTAGACTCGGGGCGGCTCACAACAATAACAAAAACAATGTAAAAAACAAATCTAATAATTTGAAAAACACTAAAAACCCCATTATTAAAAGCAGACACACACACAAACATTCCATGTATAAACTGTATAGGCCCGGGGGAGATGTGTCAGTTCCCCCATGCCTGACGGCAGGGATGGGTCTTAAGAACTTTACAAAAGGCAAGGAGGGTGGGGGCAGTTCTAATCTCCGGGGGGGAGCTGGTTCCAGAGGGCCGGGGCCGCCACAGAGAAGGCTCTTCTCCTGGGTCCCGCTAAACGACATTGTTTAGTCAACGGGACCCGGAGAAGGCCAACTCTGTGGGACCTAACCGGTCGCTGGGATTCGTGCGGCAGAAGGCGGTCCCGGAGGTATTCTGGTCCGATGCCATGAAGGGCTTTATAGGTCATGCCATCCCTAATCTTTTTTTCTAGACCGGACATACCCAATTCTACAACTGTTCTTTGTGTGTTTTTGTCTCCCGATCCAATTCAATGCCTCCTCTTTCTCGTTTTCTTCTTCTTCTCTCTCGTCCCTCTTTCACAGTCTCTCTACGTGGCTCTACCCCCTCTGTTGGAATGCAACCCCTTCCAATGTGAAGGCCGGGACAGTTGGCTCTCCTCGCCCCCGTTGCCCGAGGAAATCCGCAAAGTGGTGTCGATCTACCAAGCTGCCCTGGATCTTCTCCACCAGTACGATGTCCACCCTGAAGTCACCTCTCAGATGTTCGCCTACCTCTTCTTCTTCTCCAACACCCTCCTCTTCAACCAACTCATGGAAAAAGGTGAGCGGCTTCCAACCAGGGCAGGAGACCGTTGGTTCATCCTGGCTTGAGGAACTCATAAAACCATGGGGCACTACCTGCCTCCCAACGACCTCCAATGAAAGATTTCTTTTTTCCTTCTGTGAAGCTTGAAGGACTCTAGAACAGGGGTCTCCAACCTTCACAACTTTTAAGACTTGTGGATTGTAATTCCCAGGATTAAACTTAACTCAACTCAACTCAATTCTGGGAGTTGAAATCCATAAGTCTTAAAGTTGCCAAGGTTGTGTCTGGATATACAGAGCCACGCAGTAGGACTTGACAAGATACCAGAATCTATAATGTGGCAATTTAGGAACCAGTGTAGAGAAATAACGAAGACACTTTTGTAGAAAACAGTAGTAAACAGTTTTACTCTTCAGTTCAATCAAAATATCTTCTGCCTTAGTCTTCTATTTACAGGAACAAACTTTGCTTACTTACGTGTAGATACTAAACCAATCCAGGGTTCTCCGTATCAGCACTACAGTTCTAACTCAGTTAACTCATGGGTAAATTGCTCCAGCCAACTAACAACATTACCACCACCAACAGCCAACATAAACAGCCAACAATCATTGTAAAGTTGCTTTGCATTTGCTTTGCCCTATTTGGACAGGGAATCATTGCTCACAGTCGCTCATGCCCTTATCACCTCGAGGTTCGATTACTGCAACGCTCTCCACATGGGGCTACCTTTGAAAAGTGTTCGGAAACTTCAGATCGTGCAGAACGCAGCCGCGAGAGCCATCGTGGGCCTTCCAAGATTTGCCCACGTTTCTACAACACTCCGTAGCTTGCATTGGCTGCCGATCAGTTTCCGGTCACAATTCAAAGTGTTGGTCATGACCTTTAAAGCCCTACATGGCATTGGACCAGAGTACCTCTGGAACCGCCTGCTACCGCATGAATCCCAGTGACCGATAAGGTCCCACAGAGTTGGCCTTCTCCGGGTCCCGTCGACTAAACAATGTCGTTTGGCGGGACCCAGGGGAAGAGCCTTCTCTGTGGCGGCCCTGGCCCTCTGGAACCAACTCCCCCCGGAGATTAGAACTGCCCCCACCCTTCCTGTCTTTCGTAAACTACTTAAAACTCACTTATACCGCCAGGCATGGGGGAGTTGAGACACTTTCCCCCCAGGCTATTTTTTATGTTTGGTATGAATGTTGCTGTTTGGTTTTTAAGTAATGATAGGGTTTTATATGTTTTTAATATTAGATTTGTTCCACTGTTATATTGTTTTTATTGCTGTTGTGAGCCGCCCCGAGCCTTCGGAGAGGGGCGGCATACAAATCTAATAAATAATAATAATAAATAATAATGCTCTGGCCCAATCAGATTGCAGCTTACACCCTATGACTCAGCACTTTTTAAACATGCTTACACCCTCCTTTTACCTTATATGGTAACATAATGGAATATCACCTAAGATTGAGCTAATCCTCAACAGTTTGGAGAACCCCGCTCTAGAAATACATCAGCCAGATGTGGACGACCCATTCCTGTTCTTACTCTCTTGCATCCAGGTTCTTCTCTGGGCTGCTTCCACTGGTCGAAAGGGGTCAGGATACGGGCTACCCTGCGCCTTCTGATGGAGTGGGCCCAGAGTGTGGGTCTGGGGCCCCTAGCAGACCAGTTCTTCAGCAAACTCTCCGGCATTGCCAGCCTGCTAGCCATGCCAAATTCTCAGCTACTGCAGGTGAGTCTATAGAAGGCACCAGAGTGAGTTTTGCATGGCTGACCTTGAAGGCATGCATCGGCTCACGACCAGGAATGGCTAGCTGCTGAAGATAGTGACGTCTGGGCCACCAGACATCCAGGAAGTTCTAGAATGAGGAAAGTTTGGCATGCTACTCTTCCTAGCTTAGCTCGATTGACATAAGGCAGCATTGGGTGCTGGCCAAGGGTGAAATGATACTGGTTCTGGCATACTGGTAGCGGTGGCCGCCAGTGGTTTGGAGAACCGGTAGCGGCAGTTGTGCGAGGCTCCGCCAACCTGCCTGGACGGTGTTCTCAGTGATCTTTCTCAGCCTTAGGAAATGTCCGATTCTGAAGATGATAAACCAGGTTCCTTAGTTTGTCCTGGGTTAAGGAGAGAATCAGACGGGAGTGAAGTTGGCAGTGATTTAGGAGTGCCTCAAGGGGCTGGAAAGTGGGTCCCTGACCTTAAGCGATCATGAGATGTGGATGCTGTCAAAGTCCCTAGTGAAGACAATGTCCTCAAAAGGGGCTAAGTGCAACCCAGCCGTGTGGGGTCACTCCCGAACGCGAATCCTAGAAAGAAAACCTGGACACATTCTCTCTCTGGGTCAAGTGACATGGTGTAGAACCATGTACCCCTTTTTATTTGGGAACATAAGGAAATGGAGAATATCTACATCTACATGTCAAATGATACACCCAACAACATAACTTCAAACATATCTTTTGAGTTCTTCCTTTTCCCATAGATATCAAGAAACAATTTCCTAGAAACTTCCTAAGAGCAGATGTTTATTCACACCTAATTTCTCTGAAGTCTTCTGCCTTATCTCACTAATCTTCCTTAATCACCCTGTCGTCCTGTTGTATGCTTCAGGCAATGTAAATCCCCCCCCTTTGATCCTATAACGTCCTGTCCGGAGGGGTGAAAACCTTGTTTATTGTGAGATGTTTTATTTGAGCCCTTTTGTTTCCCTGTTGTAATTGCCAGGAGTGCAGATTAGGCAAGTTAGTGTCCTTTCTGTCCTGGGTTATAGAATCAGGGTAAGCAGAGTATTTTTATGCTAGAGGTCCAGATATATAAATCCTATTCTAACATTTATGCTATACTGCAACAATGAGATAGTAGACATTAAGTGGTTAGATCCAAACTATAGAAGAAAAATCAGAAGAGATTCAAGGTAAGAGGTATTAATCCGCATTTAGTAGCTCTGTGCATTTGTAGACGTCATTTCCAGGAGTAAGCTAGAAAAGAAGGTGTGTTCTGACAACTGTGCTGAAAAGAATGGCGTAGTTTTCAGTAGCGTCCTGGAAAGAAAAACAGTAAAGATTTGTGAGAGGCTGTCCAAATGAGCCAGAAGCAGCTTCGCTGAATTGCCTTGTTTATTGCCGGTAAGCCTTGCCTGAAGTAGTGATTTATAGTCTGTTATTTCCAAGCTATTCAGAGAAAAATGTTAATGGGTTTCTACTGTCTCTGGAGATTCCTCAGGTTCCAATTCTCCCTCACTCTCACTATTTGACTCAGTGGTCAAGAACACTGGCCTAGGGTACCAAGACAGACCTGGTTCATCCTCCTCAGAATCTGTGATTAACTGACCTGGTCGTGAACCTCTCACAACAGGCTTTCTAGAAGGTTTTCCCAAAACCTAGGCTTAAGATCAGCCCAACCGACACAACTTAGAAATAAACAGAGTTCGTTGTCTTTTTTAAAAAAAGGGAACTTACTTGAGCCTTCCTTCCTTCCATCCATCCTTCTTTCCTTCCTTCCATCCTTCCTTCCATCCTTCCTTCCTTCCTTCCATCCATACTTCCTTCCTTCCATCCTTCTTTCCTTCCGTCCTTCCTTCCATCCATCCTTCCTTCCATCCATCCATCCATCCTTCCTTCTGTCCTTCCTTCCTTCCTTCTTTCCTTTGTTCAGATGACCTGGCCCGTCTTGAGAAGTGAGTTTCCTGCCTTGAACCCAGCACAGCTCCATCACATCTTGACCCAGTACCAGACTTCCTCTGCCATGGGGTGCGTCCCAGCTTGGCAACCCAGCAACAACGATGCTCTTGCGGCTGTGAGATCAGGTGAGGCTTCCGATGTTATGAGGCCGGGCTGGTTGACTTGGAACAAAAGTCGAAGGCTGGAACGAAGGTGCTTTTTCAAGAGGCCCCTGGACTTCCTGCCTTTTTTTTCCTTGAAGACATTTTGCTCCTTGTGCAAGAAGCTTCTTCAGTTCTGAGCTGAAGCTGAAGAAGAGAGATGTTGGCAGGGTTTTTTTTCACTTCTGCACATGCATGGACGCAAAAAATATATTGCTGAAATCACACGTTCCGCCCTTTGCCTCCTGTACATGCACAGAAGCAAAATCTTGTTGAGACGTGCATGTACACATGCCATACAAATCTAATAAATAATATTAATAATATTAATAATATTAATAATATCAATATCAATAATATTAATAATATTAATAATATTAATATTAATAATGCACACATGCCAGAGACCTGAAGCTGCATACACAGCGCACCGGTACCGCCTGCTTGTACCACGCATAATTGTCAGCTGCTTCAATCAGAACATAAGAAAAAATAAAACTCAAGAGTCCATTTTTAACTTCAAACGTGAATTTTATCATAAATCAGAACTGAAAGCAACGGAAGTGAAGCAAAGACTGAGAAAAAAGGCGCGGTACAAGCATATATCAAAATCCCCACTTGACCCCCCCGCCCTTTGGAGAATAGCCAATCCCTAGTGTCCATAAGTTGGCCTTCTCTGGGTCCTGTTGACTAAACAATGTCGTTTGGCGGGACCCAGGGGAAGAGCCTTCTCTGTGGCGGCCCTGTCCCTCTGGAACCAGCTCCCCCCAGAGATTAGGATTGCCCCCACCCTCCTTGCCTTTTGCAAACTCCTTAAAACCCACCTCTGCCGTCAGGCATGGGGGAATTGAGTAATCTCCCCCAGGCCTATATAGTTTATGCATGGTTTGTGTGTATGTTTTGCTTTTTAAATAAGGGGTTTTTAGTTACTTTTAAATATTGGGTCTGTTGTACATTGTTTTATTATTGCTGTGAGCCGCCCCGAGTCTACGGAGAGGGGCGGCATACAAATCTAATAAATAATAATAATATTATTGAACGGGTCCAAAGACGGGCTACAAGAATGGTGGAAGGTCTTAAGCATAAAACGTATCAGGAAAGACTTCATGAACTCCATCTGTAGAGTCTGGAGGACAGAAGGGAAAGGGGGGACATGATTGAAACATTTAAATATGTTAAAGGGTTAAATAAGGTTCAGGAGGAAAGTGTTTTTTTAATAGGAAAGCGAACACAAGAACAAGGGGACACAATCTGAAGTTAGTTGGAGGAAAGATCAAAAGCAACGTGAGGAAATATTATTTCACTGAAAGAGTGGTAGATCCTCGGAACAAACTTCCAGCAGACGTGGTTGGTCAATCCACAGTCACTGAATTTAAACATGCCTGGGATAAACATATATCCATTGTAAGATGAAATACAGGAAATAGTATAAGGGCAGACTAGATGGACCATGAGGTCTTTTTCTGCCGTCAGTCTTCTATGTTTCTTCTAATAACCGTCAGGTGGACACATCTTCAAAGTCTCGTCACACTGATGGAATGCAGCTTCTAACGGTCTCCTCCTGGTCACCTGCTTTCCAGGAGAGAGAAAGCTATCCCACTCTAGGTTAGGAAAACAAAACTTAACAGGGCCTTCTGTACACTACCCCCCAATATCCAACAGCCCCCACCATTTCTCATGGCAACAGAAGCGTAGTAGAAATGTAGAACCATAGCGAGGTTGACAATAATTTAGGAAAAATGTGGATTCAAGCACAGGTTGAAACGAAATGATTGGATTGGGGATGTTTGTGTTTGTGTGTCCCCCTTGTAGATGACATTCTGGAATCTTTTGATAACCATCCGCCCATCATGCTACCGACCGGAGGATTCAAGGTGGACCTGGAGACGGATCACCTGGATGACAATGTCTACCGGCATCTTCTGTACATCCGCCATTTCCTTTGGAGCCTACGCAGCAAAAGTCCCCACTCCAGCGACTCTCTGGAAACAGAGCCCCCAAAGGTAACCCTCGCCCTTGAAACATTTTGATGCATTTCAAAACAATCTTGGCTTGGTTTGTTGTATGTTCTGTCGGGCTCTCTGGCAGACTCCTCCCAAAAATTCACAGGTACAAATTTCAGATACACACACACACGTTTGAAAATTCAAAACAATGTTCTTTGTAATGGAAATTCACTTAAACCAAGCCCTCTTTTGGTATAGCCAAGAGCACTCGTCTCCAAACAAACTGGTAA